>NW_013668133.1:147118-150630 GCF_000517525.1 Limulus polyphemus
TCCATTATTCATTGGTAAAAGATTAGCCCAAGGGTTGGCAGTGGGTGGTGATGACTAGCGGCCTTTCCTTTAGTCTTACACTGCTAAATTAGGGACGGCTAGCGCAGATAGCCCTTGTGTGGCTTTGTGCGAAATGCAAAACAAACAAATAAACAAACTTCCCTCTACTGTATCGGATCAAAAGTATGCACGACTATGCGCAGATATTCCTTGTGTAGCTTCGCACGAAATTATGAAACAAAAACCCATAAATTCCGAGACCATTCGTAACTTAAAGATTCATAAAGTTAGTTGAATTACGTTAAAAAGAGAGATCATTACAGAAAGAAAAGCATCATTAAGGTATTTTTTAAAACACGCACAGGGAATAAATGGTAAAAGCAACGTTTTTTTTCATCAACTGTTATATCTGTCCTATTTTTATGTTAATCCTTTTATTAACGGAAAATGAAGCATTTTAAGTTAATAAACGAAAACTTCTGAATATTAATTAGGTTATTTCAACAAAATAATAATCGATAATATATTATATGATGTTAAAATAAATAATATAGTGTCTAAAAATCCTTACCCTAATGATGATGTTTTCTGGCGTAAATAAAATTGATGGAAAATTAGGTTTCACCAACTTAATAAATAATATAGTGTCTAAAAATCCTTACCCTAATGATAATGTTTTCTGGCGTAAATAAAATTGATGGAAAATTAGGTTTCACCAACTTAATTCAGTATGTACTAAAATAATTGTGGTCAAACATTTTGCTAATAATAATATAAATAGCCTGAATAGCCCTGGTATTCTACGAAAGGCCTCGTCGGCACTAGATATAGGCAAATATAGTGTGGTTGACATATCGTATACTCTTCTTTCATACAGAAACTCTCATTAATAATTATTTAATTCCAGCATCTTGTTTTCCTTTTTGAGAAAATTCTGCATTATTTTCGCGTATACCCACTTCAAACATTAAGCTATGCATAATGTATTTGTAAATAACTGAAACGGGTGGGCAATATTAAAGGCCTTATGTCTATAAGCATATCTGTATGCCATTGTTTTGCCCAGCTGTGTGGTAAATAGTGGCCACTTTGAAATGTTGAAACTCACCATACACAGGGAACATTTTGAGTGAAATCCTTACGTTATTGGTATATTTATCAATTATACTACATCAAGATGAGTGTTCTGGTAAAGAAGAAATAAAAATAACCTGTTTAGGTATTTTGAAGCTGAGGTGGGGTGAATTGAAATGCGGTTGTAACAGGTGGGCAATATTAATAGCCTTATGTCTATAAGCATGTCTGTATGCCATTGTTTTGCCCAGCTGTGTGGTAAATAGTGGCCACTTTGAAATGTTGAAACTCACCATACACAGGGAATATTTTGAGTGAAATCCTTACGTTATTGGTATATTTATCAATTATACTACATCAAGATGAGTGTTCTGATAAAGAAGAAATAACCTGTTTAGGATTTTTTAAGCTGAGGGGGGGTGAATTGAAATTCGGTTGTCAGCGTCTCTATGTAAAAAAAAAAAATAACGTCTGTTAAAAATACAAAATAATCAAGATATTTCAGGGGGATTTTTTGCACAGGGGGGAAATTCTCCCAGTACACTTCCTTAATTCAACACCATATTTAAATTGAATATGAAAGTTTAAAAGTAATTTAAATTCAGTGGACAGACAAATGACTTGATAGATATCATGATAATTTGATATTTCCTTTCCGCTCAATAAATCACAACTTTCTTTCATTACAGGATTAAGTGCTGCCAAATGGCTGGAGGAGGCGGAAGTAGATGTAGTTGTGTTAGAAGCAAGAGACCGTGTAGGTGGAAGAACACTTACGAAACGGGTAAGTTTGAGGCTTATTAAAGAACTGTTCGAAATACAACTTATTCTTTTAAGATAAGCTAAAATGGATATTAGTAGCTTTAGACGAGATTCAACAAAACGAACGTCTAAAAAATTATTTGCCAAGCAAAAATGATACTGGAAGAACGCGAGAGTCTGTATTACATTCGTTAAATTTATAATTCATTGTAAATGTTTTAATATTTTCTGTTGCCAGATCGGATGAAAATGTTCTCTTAATCAAAGCTGTGATGAGAACCAATGGAGACAGTAAATTACATTCTAAACCTAACGTAATCTTAAGTAGGTGTTTCTGAGATTTATGATAAATAGTGTCGAGGATTTGAATGATGGGTAACATAAACATACATTATAAAGTGTAGGATTTCATATGCAATGAAATTTTATTTACATAATGTTAAAGTCATGGTACAAGGACCGTGAGACATTATACTGAAGGGTCAGACGTGGCCTCGTTGTTACCGTGCACAGATGGTTGATTTGAACATTCAATGTTCACGTTCCGATGCCGAAAAAAAAAAACGCGCTCGCGCAATGGAGCCATGGGCGCGTTATAAGAATAACGGTCAAATCTCAGTAGCCCAAGAGTTGGCGACAGTTCTTTCTGACTCTCTGCCTTCCCTCTGATATCAGTTCTAAATTGTTGATTTCTAATAATAAAGATGAAGGCGGTTGAGAAGACGAAAACTATTTTTATTTAAAAAATATTCGAACGTTCCGGAACACGCTTAATTCATTTTTAAATGAAATCTGGTATTAACCAGATAGTACGTCACTTAAAGCCTAGAGACTGTGTACATTTAGAAGCATTCAGTAGGACAGCTGGTCTATTAATCAAACCCAGCCACTCAGTTATTCATTTACATGCAGAAACCACAGATCACAATATTTGATATAACGACTTCTCTATCAGTACGACGCAATCTTCAAATCTTGAATTCCCCAACAAGGCCCGACATGGCCAGGTGGTTACGGAGCTCGACTTACATTGTGCGGGTCGCGGTTTCGAATCCCCGATGAGCAGAGAACAGATAGCCCATTGCGTAGCATTGTGTTTAAACTACAAACAAACAAACTCAGCATGGATCTAGAAAAGGCCACACACAGATACACAAAACTTGAAAACTCATAATAACATGTAACTAATATTTGAAAACAAATATATTGTTTAATAATGGCTGGAGACGGCTTGAAACCTTGTCGAAACGTTGTACATTTGCTGTTATGTTAAACTTATGTTAAAGTTTTTCTTCATTACCCATTCAAGCCGTCTCCAGCCATTATTAGTCTCAAAGTGGGTTCCTCGTCATCGAAAATGTATTGCTTATTTGTTGTTTAGCGCAAGTCTATAGAATGGGCTATCTGTGTTCTACCCATCACGAGTATCGAAACCTAATTTTTAGCGCTTTAAGTCATAAGGCTTGCCGCTGAACCATTGCAGGAGGAGGGGGGGGGAAGTAATAAAATAGGCTTAGGTATGCGAAGTTTGTAAAAGTACATATGCAAATAATGTAAAAATGGATAAAAAATGTATTGGTAATTAGGAACGGTTCTTAATTCTTGAAGGTACCCATGAAACTTATCATATTATCAGAAAAAACCTAAAAAACTCTAAATTATAATACACTAATCAA
>NW_013668133.1:151546-157825 GCF_000517525.1 Limulus polyphemus
TGACTGTAGATTAAAACACCATGTAAAGTGTAAACCTCTCATACCCCTATGTACCCCCTGAGAAGTGCAAATGTACCCCAACCTCAGGTTGGGAATGTCTGCTCTAAGGGAAATGAAAGTTAGTAAAACTTGATTGTTGCTGCTGTACGTGAATTCAGTCATGGCTAAGAACCGAACACACGGCTTGCTTGAATACACAGAGCAGCAGTGGAACCTTTCAGTGCTTCAGCAAATAAAACGTAAGTCTATATCGATCCGAGCCTTTCCCGATTCTGTGTTGTGACAGAGAGAATTGACTAGTCTTGTAACATGTCTGGGTAGCCATCCTTCTATGTCTCAAAACTATAAACGTAGCCATCATGATTTAGTCTAGTTAACTACAGTTTCACTTCGTTGGGTCCAACTAAAAATACCACCGGAACTTATTTTTTATTCTTACGTTTGTATGTTTTTATCGTTGATAATTTAAGGAAACTTCGGAAATTTGACAGTTTTGTTTAAATGTTACCTTTATCCTTGTTCACTCTATATTATGTTATAATTCAGTTATTGGTTATTTCATGCGATGCTTTGATTTAAATCGTAATGCGCAAACTTATAACATTTTCCACTCGAGTAAATTCAAATAGTCACCGAATCCTTGGTTTTATTTCAGAGTAATATATGTTTTAACTGTGATTATAAATTTTACGAAATGCCAAAAAAAACAACAACAACAACACTGCTAATAAATATTTAATAGTAGCGTATATTCCACTTCATTGTATTGTATTGTTTGAAGTTAAGCACAAAGCTACACGATGGGCTATCTTTGTCTGCCCACCACGGGTATCGAAACCCGGTTTCTAGCGATTTAAGTCTGCAGACATTCCGCTGTGCCCATGGGGAGGGGGGTGGGGCTTTCCGCATCATATTTCTAAAGCTGCTTCATAACAAAATAAGTGGTTACGGGGCCGAGTGTTGCTCAGTAGTTAGCGGGTCGGACTGTGAACTTTTTTTAGTAAATGAGTTATATATTAATATTAAGCCTACAAATAAGTTATATGTATTTAGGAAGTAAAAAATTTATTTGATATCAGAAGTACTTTTACATTATTTATCACGTTTGTTTAGATCTTATAGCACTATTTTCTTTTGTTTCTCTCCTTTCAGGAGTTCCACTTCAGAAGTTATAAAGTTTTTTTTTTGTCATTGTATGAACAAGGCCTCACAGCGGTTTGTCTACGGACTTACAACGCTTGAAATCGGGTTTCGATACCCGTTGTGGGCAGAGCATAGATAGCCTATTGTATAACTTTGGGCTTAATTACAACCAACCAACCTATGAACAAGACCTTTTGTATGTATATTTTTATTCTTTAGGATCCATTGGTGAAATATGTGGATCTTGGAGGTTCTTACGTTGGACCAACACAAAACTACGTACTGCGTGTGGCAAAGGAATTAGGAATTGAAACGTACAAGGTGTACGAAGAGAAAGACCATTTATTTTATAAAAATGTAAGCCATCCACAAAAATATTCAATTATTATGCTTTAATCCACTCACACGCACTAACGTACTTCGATATGTAAATATATATATATATATTTTGCAGTGCGATTTGCAGTGCCATCTTTTGATGATATTTTAAACCATTGGTAATTAATATTCCACTTTCAGCTTAGTGAAAAAGGAAATCACAACAAACTATTGAGTGGTTGTTTTGTCCTATAAACCTGCAGGTGAAGGTAAAAACTATTAAGTTCTAAGGGTAAATTTAAAATATTCATGTAAAATATAACAATAGTTTTACGTTTTTCTTCGATCACAATGGTAAATAGTTTTAGAAATCTCCGCTGCATATATCAGCATAACGAACACCCACAGTGGTATTTCTACAAGATGTCATGCTATTTAATTCTATATAATTTACATATTTAATTCTATATAATTTACATATTTAATTATATATAATTTACGTATCTAATTATATATATATAATTTCATTGTATATAATTTATTATATGTTAATTATGCAGCTCTATACGAAAAACTCTTGATTCTATTCAGTACTTTTCGTTTCGTTTATATGCTTTAATTGTTATGAATACTAACTTTCTTGGTTGATTTTCGACTCATCACAATTATCAATATTGTTTATCAAAAAAGTACGTCTTAATATTAATATAACTGTTCCAGTTATGAACAACAAATCCGTAAAGAAAGCACTTTTCTTATACTTTCAGTTATGATCTTCTCTTCTGCAAAATATTATTTTTATTATAAGGAATCAAATTGTTTTTTATTTTATTTCTGCAACATGTTTTAATAACATTGATTTATTTATTAATAATTTATTTTTACTTCCTGTAATCAGGACTCGACACGACGTTTTCGTCCAGGATCACTTCCACCAATCTGGAATCCTTTAGCTCTGTTAGACTTGAACAATATTATGCGTAAGATAGACAGGATGGGAAAAGAGGTAAGGCTAAATGTCAACAACATTTTACTACGTATGGTATGTGTTGTTTCAATACGTAAATCTGAATACACTTACCTGTTTCTGGGTATGTGTTGTTTCAATACGTAAATCTGAATACACTTACCTGTTTCTGGTATGTGTTGTTTCAATACGTAAATCTGAATACACTTACATGTTTCTAAACAATCGCATAGATAATTATTTCGAAAAACAACAACACAGTGAAGTTTTAACTTCTTTCGTCACTTCGACGAAAACGGATAAAACTTGACTCTAACCAGTTGAACTTAAACTGAAATGAATGATTAAATTAGGTAACGATTAGTTTATCATAAGAACAACTTGGAAAAGCGAAAATACAAAAATATAACTTTACTGTTTGGCCAAACATCTTCGTTTCGGAAATTGGCTTTAACTCATTTGTAGTAACCAAGATGTCTCTAATATTATTTTTAGATGGTAATTAGACCCTGATTATGGTGGTAATTATTCTCATATGTGTTGTTGTGGTGATAAATGATTCTCACGGGTATTGCTGTTGTGGTAGTTCTTTTTTGGATGTGTTATAGAGCTAGTTATCTCCACATGTATTATTACTGTTGTGGTAGTCATCAACATGTGTTGAGCTGGTTCTGCCTGGATGTGTTATTGTGCTAGTGATCTAAACGTATTATTGCTATAGTGGTAACACCCACAGATATTGTAATTTTGGAAGTTCTTCAGTTATAGCGTTATGGTAGACATACTCGCATGTGTTTCCACACGTATTGGGGCGGTAGTAATCTCCACAAGTTTTGAGGGGTATTTCTCATTGCAGCTATTTTTATTTTAAAGTTAAATTATTGTTTTCGTGAGAACGAATTTTGTTGTCCTTACATATTTTTCTCCTCCCTAAGATCTTCAAGGGGCTCTAAATCATTATCAAAGGCCTTAAGAAGGTTTATCGTTTATATAAGTCGTGACATCCAGAGATACCCAATACCCCCCCCCCCTCATCCTAATTATGGGACCTTGCAATCGGCACTAAGCATGACACTCATATATACGACATATAGCTTTGTGTAACTCTACAGCTAACTTTTTTTTCCAGATTCCGGTAGAAGCACCTTGGAAAGCACCTCATGCGGAAGAGTGGGATAAAATGACGTTTCTACAGTTTCTTAACGACACCTGCTGGACGAAGTAAGAACTTTTTTTGCAGTTTTATTTGTTTTATGGCCGTCATTGAACAGTATTAAATTAGATTACAAAAAAAGCATTAGATCTTTAAGATTTAAAAATCGGATAATAACATATTTGGAAATTAGGCCTACTTATGTAAAAAATACCGGATGATATTAGAAATGTGTATTTATTAGTTTCCCAATGTGTCAGTGGTAAGTTTATGGACGTATAACGCTAAGATATGGGGTTCAATTCCCGAGGGGTACAGAGTGCTGATAACGATCAATTTAAATTACAGATTACAAAATAAATTTGACTTTTGACATTGAAGGTAGAGCTTCCTACCAAATGAAATTTGGTTGACTCTTCAAATGTGGGTTTCATCAGCTATGCAATACGCACGTGATCTTTGATTGGTCAGATAAAACTTGCTAATTACAACAATTAAGCCTAACATTATCAATCATTGCTTACACGAGAAATGTTACAAATGTTGCCATAATACTTAAGTTTAATTTATCTATGTAAAAATTCCTGAGGAAATATTAATAGTACCAAGTATTACATACACGCCTTGAAAATGTTTGAAATGTCCAAAAAAAGCATAATAAATTTAAATCTGATACATATATAGTCAAAAAAGGCCAAGAATTCAAAATTCGATGAGCGTTTACAACAATATGCGATGCACATTCTAGATCACATTTTATAAAAACAGTCTTACATAATAGTTTTAATAGTTTATATTGTTGGGTTTAGCACTCGTCATAAATAGTTTGTATTGTTTGGTTTAGCACTCGTCATAATTTCTTTCAAAAAATAGCAAGAAACAATTCGCATAAGAAAACTTGACATCACATGCGCATGAGTAATGAATGCTTTAGTATGTTTTCAAACCTTTAATAAAAATGCTTTAATTTCAAATGAGTAATACAACGTTCCCATAATCTTATTTCAGCAATGCTTTGTAATTCTGTCTGATTTCTCTCTGTATGCCCGTGGTCATACGTTTCAGAATCATCAAATACCGTATAGCAAATAACCAAAACATTGTACGAGACAGCACTCCATGTGGCCAAAATGTTAAACTTTAACAAACTGTGGAAAACCGCTATACAGAGTTTTTTTTATCACAGTCATGCGGAGAGGACCAGGCGTGGCCTGATGGCTAGCGTGCTTGGACTCTGAATTCGAGAATTTATGGTTCGCGGTTCTTTGCCATAAAAAATATACTCCGTATCATGAGGACATGGGTGTGCTATAACAGTGACGATCAAATTTCAATATTCGGTCAAACAGGAGTAAGGCAAAAATTGGTGGTGGGTGCTGTTGGTTAGCTGCTTTACCTCTGGTCCACCAGTTCAAAATTGGGGACAGCTATGCGCAGGTGGTCCGTTGTGTAGCTATGCGCGAAAACTTTGAAACAAGCTGTCAAAGTCATGCAAAGAACTAAAGAGCTAATCACATGAAAACAAACACAACTTCTATAAAATGATAACTTATTAGTTGTATGCCCTATAGTATTCATGCCTTATTTGAACGCTTTTCAATGTTTCGTACAGCGTAAATGTTGACCCACTAACACGAATGTTTTATAATAAAACAAATCGACATGAAAACAAGTTATTATGCCATCACTATACACTATAACTTAATCTGAAAACAAGACGAGTATACAACTAAAACATCCGGCTTTATTAGACTTCTAGCTTAAATATCATTAGAAAAATAATAATAATTCCTGTTATTATCTGGCATCCCGGAGAAAGTTTGTTCGTTGTTAATCACAAAGCTAACCAATGGGCTATCTCTACTCCTCACACCACGGATATCAAAATCTGATTTTTTGGGCTTGAGGGCTTAGTGATAATTTTCTAAGGGCTTAGTGATAATTTTTTCCCATTGTTGTCTATGTAACTCGAAACATAATCTATACGGAAACATTCATGAATTTTTCTTAACTGTTCCACAACTATGATGTATGACATACTTTAAGTTTCTACATTTTTCTTCTATGTAGAACAGTAAAGGATTTTAGCAAGCTCTTTATCAACGTTAACGTCACTTCAGAAGCGTATGAGGCCTCACTTCTGTGGTTTTTATGGTATATCAAGCAATGTGGAGGAACAAAGCGGATTTTCTCAACAACTAACGGAGGACAGGTTATTTTTCTTTTAAGCATTTGGAAATTGTTTTGCATATTATAGACTCGGATGATGTATCGATGCGTGAGTTTTTTTCATTATTTTTGTAGCTTCTTCAATGAAAATACTGTGTAATCAAACAGTTTTCAAATCGCCCCTAAAAGTGACTTTCGGCTTATCATGAATGATGGTTATTATAGAACCAACACCATCAATGTTTAGAAACTACGTAATGAAACTTTAATATTTAGAAGATACTTGATGAGGTCTAGGCAATTAAACTTTAATGTTTAGAAGCGAGTTCGTGGGGGTTTAGATAATTAACCGTTAATGTTTAGAAGCTAGCTCATGTGGTTTAGGTAATGAAACTTTATTATCTAGAAGCTAGCTCGTGCGGTTTGAGTAATGAAATTTTAATGTTTAGAAGCTAGCTCGTGCGGTTTGGGTAATGAAACTTTAATGTTCAGAAGCTAGCTCGTGCGGTTTGGGCAATGAAACTTTAAT
>NW_013668133.1:158358-160985 GCF_000517525.1 Limulus polyphemus
AACTTTAATGTTCAGAAGCTAGCTCGTGCGGTTTGGGCAATGAAACTTTAATGTTTAGAAGCTAGCATGTGCGGTTTGGGTAATGAAACTTTAATATCTAGAAGCTAGCTCGTGCGGTTTGGGCAGTGAAACTTTAATGTTTAGAAGCTAGCTCATGTGGTTTAGGTAATGAAACTTTATTATCTAGAAGCTAGCTCGTGCGATTTGGGTAATGAAACTTTAATGTTCAAAAGCTAGCTCGTGCGGTTTGGGCAGTGAAACTTTAATGTATAGAAGCTAGCATGTGCGGTTTGGGTAATGAAACTTTAATATCTAGAAGCTAGCTCGTGCGGTTTGGGTAATGAAACTTTAATGTTTAGAAGCTAGCTCGTGCAGTTTGAGCAATGAAACTTTAATATCTAGAAGCTAGCTCGTGCAGTTTGAGTAATGAAACTTTAATGTTTAGAAGCTAGCTAATGCTGTTTGAATAATGAAACGTTAAAAAAGGAAAACACTTGAGATACTAATAGTTAGCGTGACTACCTACGTATCAGAAGATTCAACGTTTAATCCGTTATAGTCGTGATAGTTACTCCTGCTTCTCAGTTATGAGTAAGTCATGTAGGCGGCTCGTGCTGCTGACTGGTTATTCTCCGTATCAGCAGTTCAAAATAAAGAACGGCTATCCCTGAACCTTTGCATATCTTGACCTCGCTGTTTAATCCATGTCGCACAAGATGTTGCCCAGGTTCAAAAACAAAATATATCAAAAATAACATTTAATAAATTTAGTTTTTCAATATTTTAAAACATGTACAGCAACACACAAATCCTTTTGTTTATGACAAAATGTTTAGGACTATCCGTCGTCGTCCCTAATTCTGAACTACCGACTAGAGGGAAGGCAAGAGCACTAACCGCCAAATCTTAGGTTACGCTTTAACAACGAATAGTGGGATTGAACGTACATCGTAACGCCTGCATGGCTGAAAGGGCGATCATGTTCGACACTGGGTTTCGATTCCGCAACCCCCAAATTACGAGTCGAGTGCCCTAAACATCAAGCCGACATATAAACGAAGTACAAATAATCCATACTTATCATTTGTATATATTATCTTAGGAAATAAAGTACAAATAATCCATACTTATCATTTGTATATATTATCTTAGGAAATAAAGTACAAATAATCCATACTTATCATTTGTGTATATTATCTTAGGAGATAAAGTACAAATAATCCATACTTATCATTTGTGAGTATTATCTTAGGAAATAAAGTACAAATAATCCATACTTATCATTTGTATATATTATCTTAGGAAATAAAGTACAAATAATCCATACTTATCATTTGTGTATATTATCTTAGAAAATAAAGTACAAATAATCCATACTTATCATTTGTTTATATTATCTTCGGAAATTAAGTACAAATAATCCATACTTATGATTTGTTTATATTATCTTAGGAAATAAAGTACAAATAATCAATTCTTATAATTTGTGTATATTATCTTAGGAAATAAAGTACAAATAATCCATACTTACCATTTGTTTATATTATCTTAGGAAATAAAGTACAAATAATCAATTCTTATAATTTGTGTATATTATCTTAGGAAATAAAGTACAAATAATCCATACTTACCATTTGTTTATATTATCTTAGGAAATAAAGTACAAATAATCAATTCTTATCATTTGTGTATATTATCTTAGGAAATAAAGTACAAATAATCCATACTTACCATTTGTTTATATTATCTTAGGATTATTTAAATATTGTGACGCAAGAATACTTAACTTTATAACTTTTACTTTAACTTTTCTATTAAAACTATTGCCTGTATAAAATCAAACTTTAACAAAGTTGAGAATTGGATTTAAGATAAAACTCATTGTAAGTAGGGGTGAATGAATATATCTTTAAATATCTAACAAACAAAATTTTCACACTGAGTAACTGTTCAGACTGTAACTAATGTGTCTTATTAAGTAGAAAATTATTTCGTAAGCCGACAGGAAGCTCTTAGGGTAATTTAACTGTGGCTCATCGAGTGCACTTTTAAAGTTCAGTGTATTATTTTATCAGGAAAGGAAGTTTGTTGGAGGTTCCCTGCAGATTAGTGAAAAACTCGCTGCTAGGCTAAAAGGTAAGTTTAAAACGATTAGTTAAGTAGTTGGTTTTAATGTACAATCAATGGTAGCACTTCTACAAGACGTATTTTTGGTTCAGTGTGTTCTAGATCTAACCGATAGATTATATGCAATACGTCAGTTAAAAAGTTTCTTAATGATGTATCTTATATTATTTTTACAAACAGTTTAATTACTTAAATATGTTATTATTTGTCTAAACAAAGCAAGTAAAGATTCTGCTTTTCTGTCTTTATGAGTAGTTTGATATTAAAGAATATTGACGGTTTCATGGAGCTTGATATTGGAAAATATCAACGGTTTCATGGAGCTTGATATTGGAAAATATCAACGGTTTCATGGAGCTTGATATTGGAAAATATCAACGGTTTCATGGAGCTTGATATTGGAAAATATCAACGGTTTCATGGAGCTTGATATTGGAAAATATCAACGGTTTCATGGAACTTGATATTGGAAAATATCAACGGTTTCATGGAACTTGATA
>NW_013668133.1:161961-170636 GCF_000517525.1 Limulus polyphemus
TGAACGGTTTCATGGAGCTTGATATTGGAAAATATCAACGGTTTCATGGAGCTTGATATTGGAAAATATGAACGGTTTCATGGAGCTTGATATTGGATAATATCAACGGTTTCATGGAGCTTGATATTGGAAAATATCAACGGTTTCTATTACACTAGTTATTATTAAATATGGAAACGGAGTTTCTTGCTATTTAGAAACACAAAATTTTGATTTTTTAGGTTTCTTAATGGCTGTTGCTATTTTTACTAGTTTACAAGTAGCTTATTTTTGAAAAACTGGATGGTTTACAGTGAGCTTTGTATCGAAAAAGTATGGTTTTAAAGTCGTTTAAACATTTAAAATGTTAACATTTTTTTAATAACCGTTGCTATTCTTACTTATTTCAAAGTAACTTATTTTGAATTACAGTAAGCTTAGTACTGAAAAAAAATACATGTTTCTTAATGACTTAAACATTTAAAATATTAACGGCTTCCAAATCACTCCCCTCCCCAGTGGCTTAGCGGTAAATAACTAACAAAACAAATCACTGTTGTCATTTTCACTTGCATTCAATCATCAAATGTTCAGCAAATGTGATGTTTCCAGTTATCACCTATTGATATATAATGTGCCTTAATTCACACGAAGATTAGGGTTGTTGTTCGACGATATAACAAAGAGGTTATAATAATGTAGCTCAAGTATAGTCCAGTGTTGTCCACTCGCCACATGTGGCGGGGAATCGATGCTCTTAATTTATTATATATTTTCTCAAAAATATTCGAAATCTACTTGGTTTTTTACGTTACCGTATTTTACTGTATGTATCAGTCTTTGTTGCTGATGGTTTAAAATCTCAAACCTATGTTCAAGATACTGCGCATTATATTGTTGATATGGCATATATTTTGTATCATGTGGCGAATATGGTGACCCGATCAGCAAAAGTTTGGCCACCCCTGGTCTCACACGTCTCACTGAGGAGTTAATTCTACTTTTCTGATGTTCTAACTCCCCATGATTGTTTTTTGCAGGCAAGGTTGTCTTGAATTCCCCCGTCGTGGCTATAGAACAAGATTCCATGGGAGTCGTGGCTCGAACTTTGGATGGGAGAGAGTATAAAGTAGATAATTTTTCTTATTGCCTTAAACTACCGTAACTTATATATATATGCATGTATATATTTGCTTTGTGTGTGTGAAAATGTAGTTTCAGATAGCTATTCGTTATGACGTAGTGATGTTTAGTACATACGTAATTAAAGTTAACTGAGTGTACGTCATCAGAACAAGGCAGAAACTGTGTTCTGCTTGTTTTTCAAAGTAAAAAAACAAGAGGAATCCTCAATAGCCGCGGCAGTTGAAATTCTTTTAGGCAGGATTTGAGTAAATTAATATATGAGACCTTTTGTTCCTTTTTGTTTGCTATATTTTATTGTGCGCCAGCAATACCAAACGTAAGGCGCACATCTACCCGATTCGATTTTATTACTCATCAGGATTTCTACCAGTCTACGCTCAAATTGAAATTCGTTTTGGCAGGATTACAGTAAATTAATCTGTGACACCTTAGGCGTTGTCAAATATACCAATCGAAAGGGTTTGACATCCTGAGTCCAAAACTGTAATTAGATATCAAATCAGTCAAGAGATGACGGAGCAATGAGCTAAAAATTTCTTCTTGGTAAAAAAATCCAGAGCCATTTTATGAGCCGCTATGCCGCGGCTAAAAAATCAAACATTTTTACTTTGTGAAATGGCCTCTTGACATAAATAGTTATTATGCTACATTAAAACTAATTCTAGTTTGAATACTAAAAAAAAACATTTATTTAAATGATTTGCCAATTCGCAGTCAGATAAAACAGTAAAGCATGAATAAAATTGAAGAGCGTTTTATCATTTGAAAGTTAGAAAATTATAAGAATTTTGTAATAAATAGATAAATAAATTATTTTACTTGTAGGGGAGCTATATTATCCTAGCGGTCCCCCCGAGCCTCCAGATGAAAATCCACTTCACCCCATCACTCTCCCCCTTACGAAATCAGCTCCTACAACGAGCACCAATGGGAACTGTGATGAAGGTCATCGTTTACTACAAAAGAACTTTCTGGAGGGAAAAAGGTAATGGGAAGCTGATATTGTTAACAAAAAATATCAGCTTTAGAATAACATGAGCCGAACGTTCCCGAACTGTGAATCTGAGGATTTATGGTCAAGGCCCTTAGGCGCTCTGCAATTTGGGTGCACCGTAAGAGTGATGGTCAAATATCACTATTTGATCACCACATCAGCCCAAGAATTGGCGATAGGTGCTGTGGACTAGGTTCCTTCTCTCTAGTCTTATCAGTTCAAATAGGGACTATGTTTAGATAGTCCTCGTGTAGTTCTGCGTGAAAATCTTAGATAAACAACTCTACAGAACAACAGTCTGATAAAATTGGTTCTTTACTCTTGACGCATGCCTAGAATACGGGTTTCTATGAGAAAGAAACGTTTCCACGTGAGATCTAAAATGTCCTAAACAATGCATCTATTCATTGACTGAAATGGTTCTTAAAAAACTGTGTTAAATTGTATTTTCTCGTTTTTTATTATTTCAAAATGGTTTTCTGTTTGTTTTAGAACAAAGCAGTATTGGGCTATCTGCTGGGTCCACCGCGGGGGGTCGAACCCCAAATTTTAGCGTTGTAAGTCCATAAACTAACCACTGTCCCACCGGCGGGGGACATTTAAAAACAGTGTAAGAGTTGTAAAATCTATTAATTTCCATACTAGGTTTTTGTGGATCAATGATTATCCAAGGAGGAGATGATCACCCGATCCCCTTTACGCTGGATGACACCAAACCTGACGGTTCCTACCCAGCTATCATTGGGTGAGTAATGTGTGTTTTCCTGTTTGTGTATAAGGCGGTCTGGAAAATATTGGGTTTATTTTTTTTTATTTTAGCAATGATAAATGTATATTTTAACTACAATATTGTTAAACGTGACCGAGTGCTTTAACTTGTGGTAATACGAAAGGACATAATCTCTGCTTCAAAAAGTCACCGCCATGGGGGGTACCACAACCGTCGTTCTTTTTGGTTGATACGTTTACCAATCCCATCGCGATATCACTGGTTTGTATCTTAGAGAGTTTGGGCCCATACACACACAAAAATATGTTACAATAGATGTTTGGGCTTAGCTTTTCATATCTGTTTTCAAATAATATATTTTAATGTGTTTGAATTTATCAACGATGAAATATTACATTGGTGATATCTATACTAGCGACTGTGTATACTGTGATATCCATGTAGTTTTAATTAAGAAATTACGAACTAACTGTTTACTGGTTTAAGACAGTGTACGAAAGGATGGTAAAGACGTGTATTCAATGCTGTTGATGTCTTGTAGCGTTTTGTTTTTATTTTGGTATCATTACTCGGAAAATGGGGTATCTTAAGGATCATGTCTTATATAGAGTATCTGGTTCATGGAGTATCTTAAGGATCATGTCTTATATAGAGTATCTGGTTCATGGGGTATCTTAAGGATCATGTCTTATATAGAGTATCTGGTTCATGGGGTATCTTAAGGATCATGTCTTATATAGAGTATCTGGTTCATTTATTTAGGCAGCAGTCAAGTGTGGTGTTTGTTGTTTTTTTTACTTTCTTGTTTTATAACAATTTAAACAGCGTATATAATGTAAAGTAGCTGATTTATTTGCTTAGGTAACAGCCAAGTGTGGTGTTTGTTTTTTTACTTTCTTGTTATATAACAATTTAAACAGCGTATATAGTGTAAAGTAGCTGATTCATCTGCTCAAGCAACAGTCAAGTGTGGTCGTTTTTTACTTCTTGTTGTATAACAATTTAAACAGCGCATATAATGTATAGTAGCTGATTCATCTGCTTAGGTAACAGTCAGGTGTGATGTTTTTGTTTTTTTTACTTTCTTGTTTTACAACAATTTAAACAGCGTATATAATGTAAAGTAGCTGATTCATCTGCTTAGGTAACAGTCAGGTGTGGTGTTTTTTTTTACTTTTCTACTTTTATAAGCATCTACACATAAATCTTGCGTGGCCTATGTTTCATAACATTCTGTCATATCTACTTATAATGGTCCCTGCAAGTGCAGGCTAAATGTCCAGCATATTTCTGTTTATTTCTAAGTAAACTACTCTGCCTTTACGTTAGTAAATTTAATATATTTAAAGGCTTGTTATACAGGCACATATATAGATACAGTCACTAACCCTTGTGCCGAAATTTACACAAATATTGTTTGTTTTTTAAGGGTTGATGAATATAACATCAAAACACAAATATTATAACAGACAATATAACTATTCACAGCTTATTTGTATAACAAACAAATTTATTAAAATATACCTTTCTTCATTCCTTAATGCACTAATTTTTTACTTTCCCCTCCAAGCACATGTAGCCTTCTAGCGGGCAGACTGTGAGTTATGTGTATAAATGGGTGACAAGAAGGCTTAAAACATCTAATATGAAGTCAAAGTGAGTAGGCCCGGCATGGCCAGGTGGTTAGGGCGCAATCTGCGGGTCGCTTGTTCGAATCCCCGTCACACCAAGCATGCTCGCCCCTTTTAGCCGTGGGGGCGTTATAATGTTTCGATCAATCCCACCATTCGTTGATAAAAGAGTAGCCCAAGAGTTGGTGGTGGGTGGTGATGACTAGCTGCCTTCCCTCTAGTCTAAATTAGCGACGGCTAGCGCAGATAGTCCTCGTGTAGCTTTGCGCGAAATTCAAAACAAATCAAAACCAAACAAAGTGAGTAATTCAAATCAGGAGTTTCGTCAGCGTACTTTAACTTACTTCGGTAAATAGGACAATCAAAAATTACAATAGTGATGAAGTTGTTGTGAGCTATTTACAGAACAAGCGCAAAGCTACACAATAGGCCATCAATGATGTGGCCACCACGGGTATCGAAACTCGGTTTTTAGAGAAATACGCAGAACAGAGGTTAGAATTTTCACCATTAACTGGCGTAACATAAAACAATCATTGTCTCATTGCGTTGTCATAAATTGTCTTTTATCTCAAACCTCAGATAGTATTTTTCCTCTCTGATTGTCACACCCTTATATACCTGTACAAGGTATTGATTCATCTTGGTGAGCCAGTGTGTAACTCAGTACTTATAAGGATTTCTATTCAACATGTTGTTTTCTGTCGGCGTTATTTAAACAGTTCACTTATATATATAAACTATTGAAATGGTTTGAAATGTTTAAATTTAAAGTTAAATGTTTAAATTTATATATATATGTAAATTCATATATGTGTGTATATATATATATATATATGTATGTATAAAACGTGCCTCATGAGCATATTTCCCAAGAAGACTGTAATATATGAAATGTTACAGCTGTTTTTCTATCTGAAAAACAAACAAACACAAAATAAACTTATGTGTATGTAACACTTGTTCTTCCGCATTGAAGTAGACACGCATGTACGCAGATGGGGGGGGGGGGTTCAGACGAACCCCCTATTATTGTGATGTAAAAGAATTATGCTTATATATATTTTATGTGAACAGTCGTGCAATTGTGTAAGCTGTACTTCATGCAAAATTGCTTCCAGATTTAATCTCAAAGCACCTATTTTTTTGCAAAATTTCTGGGGGGGGCATGCCCTCAGACCCCCCGTAGCATTGGCACTAGATGATAACTAAATTGTTTGAGCTAAATCTGATCTCATTGTGAAAGTGGAAACCTAAAGATAAAACGGTTTATATAGTTGGACCTGGCGTGTAATCAACCTTCTTTAATGATGTTTTTTGATAACTATGATCATTTTAATGGATTTATAGGTTTAACAAGTTTATGGTTTTATTAACCACTTTTTACTTGACATTAAAAACAAGGAACTTCACATTCTCACCACTGTGGATTGCAGGTTTATCCTGGCAGACAAACTACGTCGATTAACCAAGCTAACTGGAGAAGAAAGAAAACAGTTGGTCTGTCAGAGCTTCGCCAAAGCCTTGGGCACGGATGAAGCGTTAAAAGTAGGAATCAACTAACTATCATTAACATTTCTTTAATATTTTCTTCTTGTGTAAAAGCCTAGTTTGATCAATGAATCTAAGTTTCAAATGGACAGCAACTGCCTGTTGTAGAGGGCGACGTTTCGAAAGTCTTCCGCATTTCCTCTTCACCCCTGTAACAGATAATAAGTCTTCGTCAGATTAACAGTAGAATTGGCAGTAATTTTCATCCATTTTTTACAAGTTAAGAAAATATAAAGTCACGTGCGGAGTCTTATCCTTAGACTTTTAGAATTGCTTTTATTTTTTTTAATCACTTGACTTGTTCATACATTAAATTCATACTTTATACTGCCATGTCATTCAAGCAACTGCCCATTTGAATACTTACTACATTTCATAAGTTGACATTAGTTAGAAAAAATTAAGTAATTTCCTTTATGAGTAAGTCCAGCATGTAATGAAATCTATACAATAGCAATAGTAAACAAATTCATTGCATAATATATAAACGTTTACTAGCTACATAAATTCAGCATTCTATATATAGCACTGTATAGGTCCGTAGGCGGAGAAACTAACTCACACGAAATATATTAGTGTTACTAGTTGTGCTTTCTATATTTAGAATAGACTTGTTATATTTGTGTAGAGAGTAGAACTTACGACCAGGAGTCAGTTTAATCCTGTACCACCAAGTCACCCTAAACTTTGTTAAAGTTAACCGGTCGTAGTGGTTATTATGGTTATTTTTGTTACATATTTAATTTTGTTATTAATTATCAGCGAAATTTTCATAGCTTACTTCAACATAGACTTCAGCTCTTTCACTGTTAACAAAAACGGTAAAGAATTAAATCCATTCAGCTTCCCGGAGACATTGAGCAGTTTTACTGTGTTGCCCTCTAGTGGTATAATTATCAAACAGCTATCCAAATTTAAAAAACAATTCGTGGATAACACAAAATGGAGTTATCAATATGTACTATTCTATTATGTAAAAATGTAGTGATCCACTATGGTGTTTATCGTTATATTTCACAAATTAGAACAGTGCACTGTGAACATAAAATAAAAGTCTCATTATTAGTCTCAAAGTGGGTTCCTCGTCATCGAACTCCCTTTGTTTTCTCTATGCATTAACTATAGAGCCAGAAGAACTTCGCAGTTATAAGATTGCCCTATAATTGGTCCAGCAAATCCACGAACACAAAATAATACATAAACATTAATATAATATTTCTTTAAAAAAAAACTAATTTTACAGTTGAGAGTTCATTGTAGTTATAGATTTAAAATCCCGAAGCTCAAGAGGAATCCAGTGGACTTACATATTCTGTTTCTTGTGTTTAGCCAGTCCATTATGAAGAATACAACTGGATGTCTGAACAGTACTCTGGAGGAGGATACACCGCCATGTATCCACCGGGGGCTCTTACCATGTATGGAAGGTAAAAAAAAATGGTTTTCATAAAATTATCAGCAATTATAAACTACGATGCTTTTTTTAATACACATATCAGTCTTTTTTATTTCTTTGTTAAACCCTTTTTTAATGTATGGGACAAATGGAACGGTTTTTACCACTGATGTGTGGATTCGTGGATTCTCACCTATTTACAAGGCTCCACACTCCGCTTACCACCGTTGGGGTACGATTTATTACAGACCTATTTCTGAATGGTCTTGGTGCCTCGAGTTGATTCATATTCTGTTGTTTTACAATGTAAGTAAGTTAAAGATATATATATATAGCCGTCTTGGAAATTCTAATTCTTCAACCTGTACACATCTTTATGACTTGAGTGTATGAATATCTCGAGTTGGAAATGGCTGTTACGTTCCCTTCCTAAAAGCGACCAGTTTTTGATGGCATCACACTACCCATGCAACGCTAAACCATGACAAAATGTAGTTCTGAAACAACCCGTTTCACTGTAATTTTATATTTTCTATGTTTGCCTCATGACTTTCTGATTTTCATATTGTACAATGTATTGAATCCTCTGTAAAACATACAGCAACACCATAAACATATTTATATATCTCATTATGAAAGATAAAGCTTGAACTTTTAGTACAAAATTCGAGGGGGGGGGTATTTTTGACAGTGTAATTATTTTAATAAAAACAGATAGTAGCTAGATCAAACGTTTTGTTGAAAAGAATGTTGGTGAATGGGACTACAAAGTGAGCTTGCCATGAAAAGAGGTTTAGGAAAATTATAATCATTATTGTATAGTTAGAAAATGTAAAATTCTCACAAACAGTGACTGTAACGATTTAATTATTTAAAAATGTACGTAGAAATAAAACGAGTTTGTATATAGTTTCATGTTCCTAAGTTAGAAATGACAGCCCTAATGGATGCATTTGATTTTGTGTGTTTGATTTGTTAAGCCATATACAACACTAGGTCTAAAGCTTTGTCTCATTTGTTGTGGTTGAATCTTGACAATTTTTTCTTTAATTTGGTGTGATCGTTAAGAATATGATGGATTTTAATAATGTAGTTATTTTTATTGTGTATGGCCAGGTGGTTAGGGGGCGCTCGACTCGCAATCTAAGGGTCGCGAGTTCGAATCCCCGTCACACCAAACATGCTCGTCCTTTCAGCCGTGGGGGCGTTATAATGTGGCGGTCAATCCCACTATTCGTTGGTAAAGAT
>NW_013668133.1:171137-173804 GCF_000517525.1 Limulus polyphemus
ACGGCTAGTGCAGATAGCCCTCGTGTAGCTTTGCGCGAAATTCAAAACAAACAAACAAACAAACACTGTCAGCTATGCATTATAATTAATATAAAAGTCACATACTGTCAATAATTATATATAATAGACATACTGGAGTTAAAAAACAACGAATAATTGCAACTAAATGGTCAGTTTATCATTAGTATAGTATGTTAGAGTAAATATAAAATAAAAGCGAATAAATTGTACAGTGATTAGCATTTGCTTTAATCAGATCAGTACGCCCTATTTTTATACTATTATAACTTTATCAGTGACTGACAAATTGTTATACAATCTTCTTTACTTTCTCTCAGAAACTCTTATTGATAACTTAATATAACACGACTGATAAATAGAAACATTTTATACTATTATAACTTTATCAGTGACTGACAGATTGTTATACAATCTTCTTTACTTTCTCTCAGAAACTCTTATTGATAACTTAATATAACACGACTGATAAATAAAAACATTTTATGCTATTATAACTTTATCAGTGACTGAGAAATTGTTATACATTCTTCTTTACTTTCTCTCAGAAACTCTTATTGATAACTTAATATAACACGACTGATAAATAAATACAGCTACAGTGTGATAAATTCCGAAAGTACAAAGAACCGGTTAAAACCTCTTTAAGGAAAGGAGAAAGAAGCGGTCAACATTTAGGCCAAAAAACATGTTTCTTGTTCTTATGTATTATTCTTCCCTTAGAATAATTGTAAAAACAAAATCTTTGTATTTTTTATAATTGTCCTTGAAGGTGGTTATTTTCTATATGCTTAAAAGACGGAAACAGTTGAAATTAGATATTTTTCGAATCGAGTGAATGAGTGAATATTATTATGATGGTATTTAAAACATAACACTTTTAAGTATAATTTTTGTATTAGTAGTTGATGCCTATTGATTACTTTGTTATTATACATGAAAGTCATATATCAAATGTACTCTCGCCCCCAGAGAGCTGAGAGAACCAGTTGGGAGGATGTTCTTTGCTGGAACAGAGACTGCCACTTCCTGGTCAGGTTATATGAACGGTGCCATTCAAGCAGGTGAACGCTCAGCGCGAGAGATTTTGTATTCCATGGGCAAAATTACTCGAGACAAGATAAACCGAGAAGAACCAGTATTTACCGTAAGACTTTTAAATATTTG
This sequence comes from Limulus polyphemus, assembly GCF_000517525.1. Lineage (NCBI taxonomy): Eukaryota > Metazoa > Arthropoda > Merostomata > Xiphosura > Limulidae > Limulus > Limulus polyphemus. Next base: position 172,323 of record NW_013668133.1, read on the forward strand.
GCCTAACTGACATCTAATTTCATGTATTTCTACAGTTTATTGATTTTGATAATACTTTATAATATAGTAATACATCACATAGAAATATAAAGAACATCTTGTTTTGGTTCAAACATTTTGTTCTGTTTATAATAATTCCACGTGCAACATGTGTACAAGGTAGATGTAACGTTAGCTATATAATAATTCCACGTGCAACATGTGTACAAGATAGGTGTAACCTTAGCTATATAATAATTCCACGTGCAACACGTGTACAAGGTAGATGTAACCTTAGCTATATAATAATTCCACGTGCAAGGTAGGTGTAACTTTAGCTATTGATATATTTATTTTTCTTGTTTTCGGGCTTATTAAACAAGTAATTATGAAGAGTAATCAGAGAAGCTATGAAACTATGTAAATTTTGTCTTGTATTAATTCAGTGGCATGTGTTTCAAACATTGCTGTCTATTTTATTTTATTGCCTAACAGGCAGAACACATATATCGTATCAAACTTAACCAATAGATGGCACTTTTGTATTACATTATGGGATTGATTTGTTTGTTTGCTAAAGCAAAGTTACACTACAGGCTATTGATGCTCTGTCAACCATAGGGGTGTGGGTGGGTACCACGGATTTTAGCCTTGTAAGTCTGTAATCTTACTGCTAACCCGCTATGGGAAAGGAGTTGATTATTTTCTGTGCTAACTACGAATAGTCTGTGAAAGCTGTAAAATTTTATTTTCATTTTTCAGTTGCTTATAAACTTTGAAACATTACTATATTTAATTTTGTGGATCAATAATTCTACCTAGTATGTTCAAAAGTAACCGGTAAAGCTGAAAACAAGGCTACTGGTAAAGAAGGCGCTTCTAATCCTTCAAATTAGGTAACTGAACGTGAACTAATCAACGTTCTTTAATATAAAAACAATATTTGAAAATAACGTAGTTTCGAAAAGTTGAATGTCTTTTGAAGAGAAAAAAATGTCAGTGAACTTGTATAGTAAAGAAAAGATATTGCAACGACAATAGACTCCTATGTACGAGCGATAGAGCTTTGACTTCTTTTAGGATAGTGAGTTTCGTTGACTTTTCCTTGAAATCTGAATTTATCATTTGGCAGCGCGGTTAAAGCAGCACAACAATACTGTAGTTATAATGCTGTGTACTTTACTGCTTTAAATAATCCTTCATCTGCATAAAGGTCATTCTTTCTAGGGCAAAATGCACTGGAGTTTAACAATTTGGTTTTTTAAAGGACTTTTCTGTTTTTTTAGCAATTGGAATCCTCTAAGGGTCCGCTTAGTTGATGTTGCTGTTGATTTAGTCTAAAACTACACGATTGGCTATTTGCACTCTGCTCGCCATGGGTAATCGAACCCCGGATTTTACCATTGAAAGTAAGTAAACGCTAACCCACTGGTAGACAAACCATTTAGTTATACATACTGTTACGACAGCGGTAGTCACGTGGCGCTGGTAACATGTCATGAT
>NW_013668133.1:174336-181083 GCF_000517525.1 Limulus polyphemus
GTGAATTATGGCGCGTGTTTAAAGTGACTGTGGAAATTAAGTGTATTACAAAGTTGAATTGAGAAAGAATAAACTAGTTTTATTTAAGAAAGGACTTGTATCGCTAAAGTTTCATCCGAAAGAAATTATACGGGAAATTAACAAACGAACAGAGGCGTAACAATAGAAATTTTCGACGCTCTATTACACATTATATACAGGTACTATGAAATAATTTTAATATGTTTGTTTACAGTAGTGTTGCCTGATATACACTACCAGGAAGATGAAGAAATGTTTCTGAAAGATCACTTCCTCTGCTTAAGGATTGTAAGGACTAGTTTTAAGTTCTAAGGGACCGTAAGTAGGGCCGCATTAAGGTATAGTACCGTCCTAAGCAGATATTGCTCCAGAAGTGGAGCCTTTGTATTAGTTACGTCATTAATCACGTGATCAGTCACATGATCGCTCAGCGCTTTTGCTTGGTATATTGATCTGGTGCGTCCGGTTGTGGCGCCCCCGCATTAAAAAATTAAATAAAAACATAATTCATCAAATATTTGTTGCCGCTTTCGTTCGATGTTCCTTAAACTCGCCGCTCCAGGCAACTGCCTACTTTGAAATAATAATAAAGATTTTGTTATGACGTGTTTTGAACACTTTTTTTTTTCATTATTTTTCCACGTCTTGCAGTCTTTTCTATTGTATGTTTTTTTCCTAACTGTAAGGACTAGTTTTGAGGTCTACGAGAGAAACTTCGCTCACCCATGCTTTGATTCTGTTAAAGTATAAAGTTTACAAGTTTGATAGCTACTCAAAAAAACTATTTATTCATTTGGCAAAGACGAAAGACTTGTAATATGTGGGTGGCACTAGGAGTTTGGCAAAGACGAAATTCTTATAATATGTGGGTGACACTAGAAGTTTGTCAAAGACGAAAGACTTATAATATGTGGGTGACACTAGAAGTTTGGCAAAGACGAAAGACTTATAATATGTGGGTGGCACTAGAAGTTTGGCAAAGACGAAAGACATAATATGTGGGTGGCACTAGAAGTTTGGCAAAGACGAAAGACTTGTAATATGTGGGTGGCACTAGAAGTTTGTATCAGCAAACTAACTTGTTGGGTGTAAGGTGGTAACATTCAACTCCACACACACTAAAAATTTGTTAAAAGGTGAGGGGGGTATTATAGATACAATCCGCATCTTTATTTGTACGATTACATATTGCAATGTTTATCCAAGTTTAAGTGACTTCACAGAATTGCTTGTAAAATTCAAATCAGTGTTCGAAGTGAGGGGTATAAGCGGCATGACATACCCCAACTTCTTAAACTTAGAATTATTCATACCACCATTCTATCCCTCTTATAAAGTGCGTTCCGGGATTTTTGAGCCAAACCAGTATCGTACAGGTAAATTAAGAAGTGTTACATTTGTCTAACAGGAAATCCATAAGCACTTATTTGTGGTTAGAGCACTCAACTCGCAATCTGCGGGTCACGGGTTCGAATCCCTGTCCCACAAAACATGCTCGCCCTTTCAGCCGTAGGGACGTTATATTGTTGCGGTCAATCCCAATATTCGTTGGTAAAAGAGTAGCTCAAGAATTGGCGGTAGGTGGTAATGACTACATGCCTTCCCTCTAGTCTTTCACTGCTAAATTAGGGACGGTTAACCCAGATAGCCTTCGTGTAGCTTTGCGAGATTTTCAAAACAAACCAAACTTATTTGTGACGTAGCTTGGTAGCACGAAAACCTATGTTTAGATACGCGTGTTACATCCAATGAATCTAACACTTGTAGCTACCATGAACTGCTGAAAATACTCCATTTATTGATAATAAGACTGCCATGATGGTGCGTGTATTAGCAATGACACTGAGTTGTTAATCTCCACATTTCTATCCTTTTGTGACAGTGTATGAATAGAATATGCTAAATCTAATGGTAAGAACCTGGAGCGACATGACAACATTTTGATGTAGTTCTGGTTTACTTGTGTTGCTAGATTTTTTTGTTATTAAGGTCACGGTAAATTCGTGCTGTTTTATGGGAACTGGACATGTTATCTTCTACCTTAGCAATGACACTGAGTTGTTAACCCCCACATTTCTATCCTTTTGTGACAGTGTATGAATAGAATATGCTAAGTCTAATGGTAAGAACCTGGAGCGACATGACAACATTTTGATGTAGTTCTGGTTTACTTGTGTTGCTAGATTTTTTTGTTATTAAGGTCACGGTAAATTCGTGTTGTTTTATGGGAACTGGACATGTTATCTTCTACCTTAGAAATCTCAGGTGTGATTTAAACATTTTAAATGTTTCGGTCACAATTTACAGTTTGGATTATGTAAGTTGAACGTGCTGATAAGCTGTAAACCTAAATATATAAAACACTGGAATGTCAGACCTTTTTCCCCTTCTTCTATTAAATGTTTCTACCAATTTTGTGACTTCACTTTTACTAAGAGTATTTTCTTTTCTGTAAGTCTTAGTAACTGTTTTCACGGTTTCCCAATTCCTCACCGTGAAAAAGTCTCATATTTCATCGTTTTCTTATTCGTATCCACAGGTGAATCTTATTGATGTTTCGGTTATATATATATATATATATAAAAGAAACCCAAATGAAGGCTTACAAACTTCATAGCTTCAAGAAAAACACCTGTTTGTTGTGTAATCCCTGATTTGCCATTCTTAAGCTCAGAGTATTTTGAAGCTATTGTTGCTTAATCCCGATTGGTCATTGATAAGCTCTGTATTAGTAATTTGAAAGCTTTGTCACTGAAATGTCTCCTAGGTACATTAATGGAAATTGATACATTTTAACTTTAATATGTTTAATGCTAATTACACTCCATATGTTTTCAAAGTTTTCTTTAGCGTTAGTTAGATTATAGAGGGATAAAATACCTTTTTTAGGCCATAGGTGAGGTTAAACTAGTAGCTTTGTGTTTTGTTTAGGAATTAATAAAGTATATACTAATGCATGTAGCCTTGTGTTTATTTCTTCTAGGATATTCCAGGAGTGCCTTTTACTACCACATTCTGGGAACGTAATTTACCATCTGTAGGAGGATTTCTAACATTTATGAGTCTGATAACTGCCCTTGGTGCAGCTTCAGGTGCTGCTCTCTGGTATCATAAGTATGCTAAGTAAGAAATCGACACCAAAACATTGATGTTTATGTAACAGGGTTTCACTTTCAATTTAAGTCGTGTTATTTATATCACAGGTGCACATTGAAAATTATAAATACCGAATGCTAACAAAATGTTTATTGGGTTACATTTAGGTTTAGAACAGAAATTTCGTTTAAATCTTAAGTAGGGCTTTTTGTTTCTTTATATTAAAAGGCGGAAAATTTCTTTGTAGAACTTGGATAAAGTAATATATAAAGGGGTTGTTGTTGTTTTTTTGGTGTAATTTCTTTAATCAGGTAATGTTGAAATTTTGCATGTCTTTAATCCATAGCGATTTATGCATCAAACCTAATTAGTCCTTAAATCAATAGTTACAAAACAGTGCTAAAAAACCTTTTTTTAATTTTTGTCATAGGTGCTACAACAAGTTCAAAACGCTCTATCGCCAAATTTAAACTGATATTGTCTGGGGTATTAATTTTAAGAAATTGGGCAAATTAAATAATGTAGTCATTTTTGAATGTTTATTTGTAATGCCTTTTGACGTTTACCGTGACATATGGCTTGTTATTTTGATATTCAAACACACATTTCAAAGTTGTGCATACTTAAACCAAACTAATTTCTAAACTTCAATTGCATGGCGCCATCTGAGGCCAAAATCCAGCAAACCTTTTTTTGTGTCCATTTTTCCACATAAATGTGTGCCAATACTTGTAAGCCTAAAATGTTTTAAGTATTTGCCGCCGATGGATTTTATTTTTATTTACCCCCCTCCCCTCCGTCCAATATTATTAATTTCAAACGTTCCACGAGTTGAATGATATGATTTGATGTTTATTAAGATGACGCAAAGTGGTTGTACAACTACTTACACCCCTTTTGAAGCTAATTGGCAGCATTTGTTTTATAAATAACACGTTACTAGATATCTCGAAAATGTCTGCCGTTTACAACAAAATATTCCACGCACTTTCAGCTGTAAGTGCGTTATAAGAGTAACAGCCAGTCCCTTAGCATGGATAGTTGATGGTAAAGTACCGCTTACTAGCTGCCTTTCTTTTGGTTAGTAGTTCAAAATTATGGACGGTGGCAGATAGCGTTATTAGCTTTGCTATAAATAACAAAATATATAAATGCGTTTTTATTTTTTATTTCCTCTGCCATTCCTCTAGCGGTGAAACTTTATACTTCGAGACCGCAACAGATAACAGACTCCATCTAATCCAATGCATCACAGGAACTCGATGTTTTACATTGAATAAAAACCTTTAAGCCTAACTTGAAGTTTCCAGACACAACTGACTGTGAATTGTAGGCGCATAATGAAGTTAATCATTACATGTAACATTTTTCTTTTACTGTTGTGATTATATATACCGATTGCAAAAATTAATCTAAGTCGCTCGCAAATTATAGCAGGTAACTTAAAATCATTTTGCTTTCCATACTCTCAATAGCTGCTGCTGGTACCGAGATGACTGACAATCGAATAAACTTTGATTAAAGTGAATTTGATTAAACCATAAACTGAATGTTATCTTTATGGAATAAACACCTGACGACACGTATGAATTTCTTAATTTCATTTTCCATCAACTTTATCTAAGTGTTTGATCAATGTATCTGTCAGACCACATTTGTGATGACGAATAAAACTGATTTCCACCAAACTTTTACATCCTTCTTCCTTACAGTTTGACTGATAACTTGTTATTCATAAAAATCACAACAATGTCAAACTTGCAAATTACAATTTTCCTTTTACGTTTTGTTAACCGAATTGTAATTGATATACGTTTGAACAACAGGTAAAAAATGACTTTTGTAAACTTCAACAATAGAATGGCCATTTTTCGTGTGTTAGGAAACGTTTAACTTTAATTTCCTAGTTCGAGTGTGTCTGTCCGTGAACAACTTGAAGCATTACGCAGTTATTTGTCATGTTATACTTTATACGATATTTTGCTTACATTTTCTGACCTGTGAACTTTAATAATCCCGAAATAGTTACCGTGTTACCGTATAAGTTGTTTGTCGGTGTAACTATATATGTATTTTGGTAACAACGTGCAAAATGTTATGTTTTAAAGTAACTGTCATTTTTGTGCATGTTTTTGAAATAAAGATAGTTTTATTCGTTTTTTTTTCTCGTCGTGTTTTATGTAACGTTTTTAGCGTTCTTGCAAGAGAAAAATCGTCCTGTACTCAACATTGTCCATGTACAAAGTTAAACAATGAAAGTAAAAATAAAATTCCGTTCCGTCTAAACGAGCGTGATCTGTACATGTCGTCATGAGAGTTTTGGTGTTTCGAGTGTATAGTTTGGAAGAGCATTACTCCAGTATGTCGTTGCCATAGGTGATGATCCTGTACAAACAAAGACTACATCTAATTTTAATATTAAGTTAAAAGCACACAATCCTTTTACGAAATGCAATTAGAATGCTCCATTTGAAAAGATTGTAGATTTTCTTCTAGGAATCTACATTAAGAACAATAACATGCAGTAGCTTTTCTCTTTATATATATATACAGAGATATTTTCTTTTTACTGTAATTGGTTGCAGAATTTACGAAAGTTCGATAAAGTTGTCTACCTACAACCATGCAACAGCACGCGCTGTAACAAAACTAAAATATCTGATTTCATCCATTTTTGATATACACGGCTTTTAGAAGGCTGTATTCGATATTGGTGGTATACACCAGCACGCAACATCTTCGTGTATCTAAGATTAGATATGGCTTTTTTTTTAGTCATTATTATACGTAGAAGCTATACGATATTCAGCCATTTCTAAACTTTCCAAATTCAGCAAATCAAATAAAATATTCCTTTCAACTATGTCATCTGGGCTGGAATTAAAACGAATAGGAAATTATGTAATTAATTATACAATTTGTATGCTTCTCTAGGCTCTAACAAAGTGTTAGAAACGAAGTCTGAAATAAAACCAATTTTATAATATAAATGTAATTATAACAAACTCTGTTTGTTATACGTCCCTCGAATATTTTTTAACTTAGATACGTGTTTAAAAAAAAACAACAACAATTTGATTTCGTTTAGTTTTTTGTGAGTGAGTAAAGTCACAGCGGTTAACTATACGTCTCTCAAAAATTGTGTAGTCGAAATTGTGGTTGTGAATTGAAAATTTAAACCGAAATTCCATTTAACAAATATTTTTATAGATAACCAATATGAAAAGTGTATCTAGTGAAAGAAATTGAGTTGTCAATTTTTGTTTTACAGTTTGCGTGCAAGAAATCTGAAACTCTAAACATCCCTGACAAGATGTGTAAGGAATGCATTGAAACGACACCATGCTATATACAGACTAAAGGTTCCGTTACACAGCATTGAAAAAACACCACGCTAGACATAGACTGAAAGTTCCGTTACTTGGCACTGAAACACCACCATGCTAGACAAAGACTGAAAGTTCCGTTACTTGGCACTGAAACACCACCATGCTAGATAGACTGAAAGTTCCGTTACTTGGCACAGAAAAACCACCATGCTAGACATAGACTGAAAGTTCCGTTACTTGGCACTGAAACACCACCATGCTAGACAAAGACTGAAAGTTCCGTTACTTGGCACTGAAATAC
>NW_013668134.1:0-2614 GCF_000517525.1 Limulus polyphemus
CTTACTAACCGACCTCCCATCAAAGATTACTCAAATATGTTTTACAGATCATTCTCTTAGTAACCTACCTCTCATCAAAGTTTACTCAAATATGTTTTACAGATCATTCTCTTAGTAACCTACCTCCCATCAAAGTTTACTCAAATATGTTTTACAGATCATTCTCTTAGTAACCTACCTCTCATCAAAGTTTACTCAAATATGTTTTACAGATCATTCTCTTAGTAACCTACCTCCCATCAAAGTTTACTCAAATATGTTTTACAGATCATTCTCTTAGTAACCTACCTACAATCAAAGTTTACTCAAATATGTTTTACAGATCATTCTCTTAGTAACCTACCTACAATCAAAGTTTACTCAAATAACTTTACAGGTTTTCAGATTCATCAACTTGTTTTTGACAACATATTCAGATGCGTGATATCCTATGTTCTTGATCAAAAATTGTTAACTTCTTGAATTCTTATTTGTTATTATTTAATTGTTATATTTCATAGTTTATATATATTTACCGCTTATCAATAGCTTTATGGCCTACTGCTGACTATATACGAGTTGCAGGATGACTTTTATCAACTGACAATCAAAAGTTTGATAGCTTTTTCCCCATTGACTGTCAGATGAGCGATGTTCTTGTTAACTGATTGTTGCATGCTTGATAACCCATTCTTGTTAACTGCACGACTGTTATATATATGCTTGCGACTTATTTTTGTTAGTAACTGATTGTTACATGCTTGATGACATATTATTGTTTGTTATACATATACTTGATGACTTATCCTTATTAACTGACTATTACATGCTTGATAACTTATTCTTGCTAACTGAACGACTGTTATATGCTCGATGACATATTCTTGTTTGTTACACATGTGGTTGATGACTGAGTGTTACATGCTTGATAAGCCACTCTTATTAAATGCATAATTGTTATATATGTATGTGTGGTACTAATTTTAAGTATGTGTGTTTGCTTATAGCAAAGCCACATTGGGCTATCTGCTGTGTTTACCGAGGGGAATCGAACCCCTGATTTTAGCGTTGTAAATCAGAAGACTTACCGCTGTCCCACCGGGTGACATTTTTTGTTAAGTGACTATTACATGTTTGATAACTTATTTTTTGCAACTAAGTACTAGAGAACTCAATAACTTGTTCACGCTGTTTTATTGTCAGATGCGTGAATGGATAAGATGTATAATCACTTTTATCTCAGCTGACTATCAGATAACTTACGTTGTTGATTGATTGCCAGGTTGCGTGATGTCTCTGGTACTCTTTTTGACAGATTATTGGTTGTTTCATGACTTATTTTGTGTTTGACTATCAGAGTTCATTAATTATTGTCAACCGACTGCCAGATGCATATGCTCTATTCTGATTTCTTGTACAATGTACAGAGAGAGAGATTCGATGTTAGCTATAAGCCTAACGTGTCCTTTGAACTAAAACTAGTTAGGTAAGTCACCAGGAAAAATTGGAAGACCATAAAAATACATTACACATCTCACTGGCAACCTAAATATAACAGCAACTAGTAAAGAAAGTAAAGCAACTAAGTTTTTATGTCAAAACATAAAATACGTAAAATAAAGGGCATACGAAAAATTCAAACGTGCACGAATAAGTGCATGTATACCTGCTTACCTCTTTACATGTTTAACACACATGTCCAAAACATCACAAATCAATAAATGCACGTATACCTGCTTAACTCTTTACATGTTTAACACACATGTCCAAAACATCACAAGTCAGAATAGCAACTGGGCTCGATTCGCACCCAACAACGTACACAACAAGGAAGCAGGGCATGAATCAATAAACAACCAGAACCTCTTCTTAAAGTAAAATACACAAAAGGAATGTTCGTCATACATATTAAATAAATACTTCTTTTTCTCAATAATATACATATATATACTTCTGTGATGTTAGAAAAACACGTAGGTTCAAGAAGTCTTGATAGAAATGAATAAAAACCCTATAACCCGAGCGCTTTCGAAAGGGCTCGGGTTATAGGGTTTTTATTCACTTCCATATGTACTTCTTCGTATCGGTGGGCAAAACTTTTGTAGAGGCGTACATGTATATATGCAACTTAAACAACAAACGTGCTTTGCTCCATAACATTCTAAAGATCAAATATAAAATGGAAAACACGGAAATTTCGATAGATGGTTAAAGCGAACTTTCAGTCTAGTGTATATTTTAGAAGTAAACATCAGTTTTGCAGTATTACTGACAACTCAGTTCCATAAAAAGAAGAAAAGAAGCATTTTTAAAGTTATTTTATTTAAAGCTACACAGAAGATTTCTTAATCATAAATACTTAAGAGATGCACAATTGGCAACAATGATTTCTAAACAGTTATACCTATCGTACCAATTAAAAGATAATAATTAATGCTCATTTATTTTTTAATTGCCATTTAGTTTTCTATTAAGTCGACAAATTACGACGCGCGATACTGATTGTGTAACGAAGCCTAATCAAAATTATCTTATTTATTATCAACTCATAAGATTGTTTGGTTTGTTTTTGAATTTTGCGCAAAGCTACACGAGAGCTATCTGCGCTAGCCGTCCCTAATTTAGTAGTGTAAGG
>NW_013668134.1:3302-6888 GCF_000517525.1 Limulus polyphemus
GTAAACGAATGAACAGAAATCGATACGTTATTTAAAAATGACTCACAACGATACACAGTGTAGTTAGTACACGTTTTTACCAAGCTTGAGTGAACATTCTACCAATGAGACACTGGTAAACGAATGAACAGAAATCGATACGTTATTTAAAAATGACTCACGACGATACACAGTGTATTACACGTTTTTACCAAGCTTGAGTGAACATTTTACCAATGAGACACTGGTAAACGAATGAACAGAAATCGATACGTTATTTAAAAATGACTCACGACAATACACAGTGTATTACACGTTTTTACCAAGCTTGAGTTATCTTTTTAACTGCTGTCTATTGAGCTTCGTATCACGAAATGGCGTCTCCAGAACACAAGCAAGCTACAAGACACACAACATAAATATACCAAAGAAAGCATTCCAGAACTGATGCGTCTAATGACCTTGGTGGACACTCCAGTGGATCATATAATCCTACGAACTTAACACGAAAATACTGGTCAAATATATGACCTAAACTGCACTGATATATTCTGATGCAATATAAATATCACTACGAGTAAGAGGTAACATAATAATGGGTGTTAATAGTGGAACACACTCACACATGTTACGTAAGTTATCGTAGTGCATTCTTATGTCAAAACCGATTTACCGCTACGGATAAAACAGTAAATGGGTCATTGTCAAATGGGTGTTAATAGTGGAACACACTCACACATGTTACGTAAGTTATCGTAGTGCATTCTTATGTCTGAACAATCAAAACCGATTTACCGCTACGGATAAAACAGTAAATGGGTCAGCGTCATGCTATATATTATAACTTAACGATAAGACAACAGCTTTCATCTCTACTACCAAAAGTCCAGCACATTCTTAAAAATTAGTGGAGACAATTTTCAGAACTTGTTTTATAGATACTGTGTATGTCGGATGTCAGTCACGTTTATGTATTATTATAAGTTTGGGAAAGAAATTACGAAACTGTAGTACTTTTACAATTAAACAGTTTCAAATTTTCTGAATTATAAATAAAATAAAGCGTTCAATTTTTTTAATATACATAAATCATACAAAAGATACGTCATATTAGCCTATACTTCCACGTGGCACTTTTTCGTAGTCAAAATGTGTGAATAAGCACATGTCTGATGGAGTGATGCAGATGCACTTCTCTGACCACCACTTGTGTGAATGAACAATGCACTATTGTGCAAACTCAAAAACCAGGCAAATGTTAAAGTAAGCCTGAAAGCTTTACTATGAACACTTGTAATAAAACCTCTAACATGGGTCAACAGCTGATAAGACACATACAATCTTCAAGTGATAGTAATTGGTGTTTTCAACATGAAAATCACTTTAATATAGCACATAGCCAAATGCCACAAGGTTCAGACAAAGTCATCTCTAATTTAGAACTGGTGATCAGAGGGAGGGCAACCATTTAGCAGTCCCACCATCTAATTCACTATTCCTAACTAAATAACAGCGTCTACTGTCATGGTTACAACGCTTCTACGTTTGAAAATGCAGGGTGGGTTCAGCAACATATTGCAGTTCGAACCTTGGACCCTAACTTCTAGGCTACGCTTGGCATAGTTGTTAATATTATCATAAAAAACAATATAAATAATCATTCGCTTTGTCACTTAAGTGTCAACTAACTTTCGTTATGAGAGACAAATAGAAAAGCACGAATGTTTCATTGGAAATGAAAAACTAGTAAATGAATTACAAATATATATAATGCAAAACAAGTAAAAAACATCAACAGAGAGTCAGTTCCTTCAAGTAAAATAACTTTACGCCTTGAATATTTAAAGTAGAAACTATTACGCTCCCCTTTCAAGATGACATATGTAAGTGTGTGTGTGTCCAATATATGAACCACAGTTAAAATAAAAAAACGAAGCATTTCGTTATCATTAACGCTCGCTCTTGTAGTTATCTATATTATCAGTGACAAAAGGATAAAATATTATAGATATATATACACACATACGTATATAGTTTGTTTAGTTTGTTTTGAATTAGGTGCAAACCTACTCGAGAGCTATCTGATAGACTAGAGGGAAGGTAGCTAGTGAACACCACCCTCCACCAACTCTGGGTTACTCTTTTACCAACAAATAGCGGGATTGACTATCACATTATGTTTCCCCCACAGCTGAAAGGGGGGGGGGCATATTCGGTGACGGGGATTCGAACCTGCACATATACAGATTTCATATATGCAGTGTTCTTATTCAGAATCTCGTGTTAACTTAATCGTTAGTACAGATATAAATTTAATATCAAAACCAGGGAACGTGGTAGATAAATACAGCTTCATGAAAGTTACACTTTCAAAATGTTTATGAATACTATAAAATATGTTTACTTAGGGAACATTATATATCAATTTAAAGAATATATTTGATAAACAGAGAAACTCAATTACATCGTATGCTAGCAATGTCTTTTTTTGCATGATAAAATGATGAAGATCTCAAAATAACAACAATCTGGAATGACTCTTCTTCTATGAAAACATACAGTTGATTTACATGCCAATCTCTAACCATTCTTATCAAATTATCCAGTATAATGACCAATGGCTCAGTGATAAGTCTGAAGGCTTATAACACTAAAATCTGGGTTTAAATACCCATGGTTGGCACAGCACAGATTGTCCATTGTGTGTCTTTGCGCTTAACAACAAGCAAACAAACGTTCAGAGTGAAACTTTGAAAACAACGTTAATTAACAACTATTAGGGAAGTAGGGAAAAGTTACTTTCACAAACCTTATAAGGCCTAGAAAACATTCAGTAAATAAGACAAATTTACGTTACGTAGAGTTTAGATTTGGCTGAATTCATCGTTCCTATTTTTATTTGCAACAAGCCACAGGGAGCTGATATTACGTACACCTATATGGCTGGGCGATAAGCACCGTGAATACACAAATAATAATTAAAAGGTTCGAACCGAAGAAGAAAGCACTGGCACCACTTACCCAAACTTCGTCCCTTTACGACATTCCATTGAAACGAACAAGATATTGCCATGTTTAAACACGTACTCGTACAACTACTCGGCCTTGAAACTCCGTCAATGCTTATGTACCACACTATACCACCACGAAACTAAACTCTCCCTGGTTGATTGGCCTTCTTCAAATACGAATCGTTATTCACTACATAAGCCCGAAAACGTATAATAAATTGTAACCACCAGATAAAGGCCTTTAACCACATTACATACAAATCTCTTAACTGGTAAAGTTGTCATTACTAATATGTATTGTGACGGATTTACTATCATATATCTATTTTAATATCGATCTTTGTTCAAGTTAAATTTATACGTAGAAATGTACATAACTTTTACTGTTAAATCTGAATTGCGAAATTCCCGCCTGTTCAATAAAATTGTAGCAAATTCTCGAGTGTAAGAATCAACAATATATGTAATGCTTATAGACGGCTTGAATAGGTAATGAAGAAATACTTTAATATAAGTTTAACATAACAGCAAATGTACAGCGTTTCCACAAGGTTTTGTCATAATCGAAACGTTGTACATTTGCTGTTATATTAAAC
>NW_013668134.1:7547-14523 GCF_000517525.1 Limulus polyphemus
GTATTTCTTCATTACCCATTCAAGCCGTCTCCAAGCGTTATTAGTCTCAAAGTGGGTTGGTTCCTCGTCATCGAACAACAATATATGTGTTTACTTAAACACTGGTGTATCGTTTATATTGTTGGGTAAGCTGAAATTTCGAGAAACTCTCCTCATGCCTATAAATATAATCAACACGACGCGCCAAAAGACAGTGTATATTGCTGGTTTGCTTTAGTTGGTATACTATAAACCTCGAAAGCTATAACTGTTATTGTTATAACGCTTATTAATCGGGAAACTTCAAGCTATTCGAAATTGTAATACGTTACGTAATAAAATGGAGACTCGTCCGGGATAAATTGTGATACGTAACAGTATGGAATTATTTTTATTGAAAACGCCAACAATACTCTTTTGTTGCGTCCATGTGATTGTTATCAAGGAAATTCTTGGAAGAAGAACCACTTCATTAATTCTATGTTGGGCAACATCGGCTTCACACGTAATAACTAGTTAGTATAAAGAATTTAATTTACATACCCCATCACATGGAGTTAATCCACACCATTTAATTAAACCTGTTAAGATGACTGCGACTCAACACAAGTTGTTATTAAATTAAGGCTGTTAAGATGACTGTTTCAGACATCAATTCACATTTAGTTAAGCCTGTTAAGATGACTACGACTCAACACAAGTTCAAATTTAATTCAACCTGCTAAGTTGATTGCGATCCAACAGAAGACTACATTTAATTAAACCTGTTAAGATGACTGCGACTCAAAACAAATTCACATTTAATTAAGCCTGTTAAGATGACTGTTTTCGATTCAACACAGAAATTCACATATAATTAAACCTGTTAAGATGACTATTTCTGAGCGATGTAAGCACTGTCTGTCGTATCCCAGGTGCTCTGATAAGCCTTGGCACTAGGCGAAAGGACTCGTCGGCACTAGATATGGCAGATGTATTGCGGTTGACATAAAATTATCCTTTACTTTCACTCATAAGTTTCTATTATTCCCAATAACTCCAATTCATTTCAACAATACTTGTTTGTTAATTAGAACTACAGCGCTGTTGAATCCTAATATAGAAACTAGTTTAACTCCAGATGCATCATTGTTAGCCTTAAAAAGTTAAATGTTATTACAAGTTTAATTGATATTTCAAACTTTTGGCTTAAAAAGGGTTGTAACTTAATAAAACGTTATCTGGTTTTTAACTTTACATCCTACGAACAATTTCCTAGTATCCGACTGACTCTTCATAAAAGGCGACTAAATAATCAGCTATCACGGATTTGTCTATATTGTAACCGCCTTTACTTTTGGTTCTTCGTGAATGAACTTACGTATCAGTTTCAAGTACTTGTACACTTTTTCAAGGACTTCCGTCTCCACCCTCTACAGACCAAAGTTAGTGAAGCCAGTAATTAGTAAAAATTAGATAGAGGGGATACAAGTGGTAGGCGCTAAGTCCCACTCTGCTAAACTTGTTTTAATATTTTAGCATGAAATAACTTCACTTAGCTCAGACTAACCATATTAGATATTACTAGTGGAACACAGCTCATTAAAAATCATCTGTTTCAACTCTATATCAATATCGTTAAATGTATCTACACACCAGGGGTTCATATATACATAAAGAGATACACGCATATGCAATAAGAAAGAAAATTGTTGCGATTTTACTAACTCCACAAACATGATCCCCATTCCATATTATCATTTATTAACTTCTTCGTATAATTTTTCCACAAAAAAACTTAATTTTTATTATATATATAGACAGTTATGGATAGCGCCATCTATATTTCTTTATTTCATTCGAATTACTCATAAATTACTAACTAGATTAAGATACTAAATAGGATTGAGTCTCTGTCCGAAATGATGACGATTTTATTCATGTTATCAGATTTTGTCATTACACTAGCTGAATTTGTTTTATTTACTAGAACAGAAAGAGCAGATTTTTCAAAGTATTTATGAGAGTTAATAATGACTCTAGTCAGGTTGTGAGAAAAGATAATTTACTAAATATAATAATGAAAACCGACGGATGATATATAAATCATTTAGTTATAAACAATGAACCACAGAAATTTATCATTAGTTCAACACATTGTTACAGAAAATGTAAAAGCAAAGCGAATAAGGTGTACAATGCATTTTTGTATTCTCTTTAAACAGAGCACACACACTTTGTTTTAGGCTACCATAACGTATAGGTTCAACAATCACCAATAAGAGGATGACATTTCGAGCTGTACGATCTGACGAAGAGCGCTAGCTAGAAAATTCATCCTTTTAAAGTTTAGTTTGGCTAGAATGGTGACGTTCTGTAAATGTAATGTTAATATTTTGTATTTGTATAAGTTTGTATTTTTAACGTTGTTTCTTTTTTTATTATTTGAAAATGAAATACCCACTAGCCGTTAGAAAGCATCTCGTTTTAAGGCTTCGATAAGAGTTTCCTGGTTATAATAATGACGATCTCATAAAAGGAGTTTCAGTAGTTTTATTTTATACATAACCACATATTAACAAAGAGGAAAATATGGAAGCACATTCATTCTAAATCCATCATTCACGAAGATCGGAACTATTTAGTGTACTTTATACCCCTTCCTGTTTCCTCTCAAGCTACTCTCGTGATCATGTGATGGAGAAAGTGTAAGAGGAAAAAATAAATGGGAGTCGTACAAAACCTATATCAGAAGCAAACAATGACGAAAGGTATACATTTCTGTGTACTTTGAAAACGGTTATATAAATATTTTACTAAGTTTGTTTTAGCTCAGAGTCACAAAATGGGCTATCTGAGCTCTGACCACAACATAAATTGAACTCCAGGTTTTAGTGTTGGAAATTCGAAAACTTACCCCTGACCCGTCTTGCTAAGTTATGTTACTGTATCTAAATATGTCTATATAGGAAGAAATAATGGAAAACGTACATTTACTATTCTAGTTTAGGATTTAATGGACAATTAGCTCCGAGGTTATCGCTCCTTCTTGAATTGTTTTAAGCTTATTTGGTCGAAATATTTTACCAGTCTGAATAAATTAAGTTACTTGGTTACCTCGTTAAAGTAATACCCAGGGCTACTAGCACAAACTGGTCATTCCCAATGAAAGATAAGGAATGACATAACTTCATGAGATCACCTGACTGTCATTGCAAAAGACAATTATTTAACTTCACATACTAAAGGTGATCTTGCAGCTATCTTTACCATGAGAAAATAAAAGTTGTTACTCTAGGTGAATGATACGGAACACTAGGTAGCTAGAGCAAAAGTAACTTTACTACTTTCTTGACCAGTACATTATTTGGAAACTTTCCAAATAAAAAATGTAGAAAAATAATTCCTATATTAATATAAGGAAGTAGAACAATGAAAATGAAAGTAAAAATGAACTAGTAATTATTGCAAATTAATTTTATGGAAAACTATTATAAAATTAGTACATAAATAATGCATTTAATTTTTTTTTTCAATAATATTTAGTATGTCCATCTTTGGTATTAATAATAGATTGACATATTTGTGTACTTTGTCTAAGTATTTTCTCTCAGTATCTGGTGTAAACTGGTTCCCTTTTGTGAAGCCGTATCCAAAAGCTTTCTATGATAAGATTTGTCCAGCAAGATCTGTTCTTCAGGGTTAAGTTCTGGTCTTTGTAACAGCCGATGCACTTGCTGAAGATTTCCTGAGATTTCTTTGTCAAATAAATTTGAAGTTTCTTGAAAGTGTGTTTGGGGCTGTTATTTTGAAATATGCAATTCTGCCCAATCAGCTTCTTTCCAGAGGGTATAACATGAAAGACCTAATATATTGTGAGAGGGTATAAGTATTATTAGACCGACTTGTGGGATTTGAACAACACTCTCATAACGCACCCATGGCCCCAAAGTGTGGAGCGAGATTTATTTTCTTATGCGCTAAAAGAGCGCGAACTATGGAACTTTAGGTCCAAGGTCCGGCACTTGTTCTGAAGACCAGAATACGTGATGTTTCGCAAAGGTTAGTCTCTTTATTATATTTTCTTTGTTAAAAACAAAATGTCTAAACAGCTTTATATGTATCTACTGAATATTAAATTCCCGCATTTCACTATCTTATTTCTTATTTATCCTCACGCCCTAGAATATCTGAGAGTTAGAATGGTTACTTATGATCTGACTGCCTGAATTTTGTTCTATACCGTCACTGAAGTTAAAATCTCTAAGGACTGTTGCGTTATTCATGTGAGTAGAACTAAAACCTAATAAATTTAGAAGATAACTGAATTAGCTTATCTTGCCTATTATAGAAATCACGTTCAGATGCCTACGACTGTTGCCTAGAAACGTTATTCATGTGAGTAGAACTAAAATCTAATAAATTTAGAAGATAACTGAATTAGCTTATCTTGCCTATTATAGAAATCACGTTCAGATGCCTACGACTGTTGCACTTTCTACGGAGTTTTGTCAAGGAATAAAAGTATAATGAAAACATCTCCCTACTCAATAACCATTTGTTTGAATGCTACTGATATGCTTGTTAATTAATAGGCCTTTCATAAATATGTATGTGTCGATCCGCTGCCTGTGAATATTCAAGGTAGCCTGTTCAACAAAATCTAAGTTTTATTATTTCATTAACATGTCTGAAATCACTCGAAGATACTCTTACAAGAGTTTGTTTAAAATGTGTTTAGTACATCAGTACTGTAACGCTTCAAATATATACGATTTGATAAGCATCAAGTCTTCTCTTCACTAGAGATACATACCAGCAGTAACAAAATGTTACGTTTTAGTTAATAAAAACCACTTCTATGGCTTTACAGGTGATGTTCATGATATAAAATATTTCATGACGTCAGACCCTAGGAAGGGTGGCCATTATCTATAAACTTAAAATATATAAGATTTTTTTAATGAAATGTACTTATCACTGCTTGTGAGACGTATATCTGTTAATAGTTAACAGATTCTTATTGATGAGAGAATTGAAAGTGGCAAATAAATGAAATCTAAAAATGATCCACCTTTGTTAGTTTGTTAATTGTAAAACCTTGGGCGCTGAAAGTTGGGTGTGTTATATATTAATACATTTAAAACCACATTAAATGTTACATAGTTTAAGATACAGAGGGAGTTTAAAACATATATAAAGCTTTAAGGTAAAAAAATGCGCGAAGTTTTACATTGTTAAGTAGGTCTTGTTAAAAAAGCTTTATTGCAGAAGCTGAAGAGTATCCTGGTTGATACGAAACCAGTATTTTACGATTTTATGTATGTGTGGTTATATTTCTTTCCTGTAAATTAACAGTAATCAATCAAGAATTTTTAAAACATTTTTAAAGTCATTTTTATATTGTTTTAGAGTGCAAATATTAAATAACAAAATATAATTATATTAGCACTTGACAATGAAACCGTTTCGTAAAGAATGTCTAGATTACTACTGTGTATATATGTATATATAGAATTATATTAGCACTTGACAATGAAACCGTTTCGAAAAGAATGTCTAGATTACTACTGTGTATATATGTATATATAGAATTATATTAGTACTTGACAGTGAAACCGTTTCGTAAAGAATGTCTAGATTACTAGTGTGTATCTATCTATCTATCTATATATATATATACAAGGAAACAAATATATTTTGCTCAAGAAAGTGATTAATAAAAAAAGAGCCCCCCAGTGGCACAGCGGTATGTCTGCGGACTTACAACGCTAGAAACCGGGTTTCGATACCCGTGGTGGGCAGAGCACAGATAGCCCTTGTGTAGCTTTGTGCATAATTAAAAACAAACAAACAAGTTTTCAAGAAAGGACTGACGTTAGGTCCTAGAATAACATTATAAGTTCATAGTATTAAGTGTAGTATAATTTAGTCCTAAGTAAGCTAAAGTAAAAAACGTACACGGAACAGTGTTAATTTATCTCTTTATCGAACTTAGGCCTAACGTTAATTAAGGTTTTGTAAAGTACGACCTAAATACAAGTGGACGTACACATTTTGGTGTCTACGAGTACATTTAGTTTGTATTATTCCACAAATCTTGTATTTAAAGAATTACTGTTGCAATAAATATACTAATTTGACAGCAAATGTTTTGTAGGTCTCTGCTAGTATGTAATATTGTTTTTAATGTCATCAAACAGAATGATACGTATGAAATAAAAAAAATCATAATTTTTGTTTAGAGTTTACTCCATGGATTTGTTTCGTGTATTATTTCATACGCTGTGAATTCATATTTTGTGAAGTCAGTTATATTAGGCATACTTTATCGAGTGTATAAAAGCAAAGTAAATTGTTCTATCATTTTTGTTCTCTTTATTTCATGTAGCTTACAACGAAATAAATGTTTAATGAGTTTCTTACACGTTTTACAACAGAAGAATATAACAGAAGTGATAACAATAATTATAGTATGAAAGTTGAGGTCAAGCTAACAATAATGAAATTATATAATTATTCATATGTTACTTAGGCAGCTATGTCAAAAGACGTTGAGATTTAACATTAACTAAATTACATAAATATTGCTATATAATTCAGTCAGCTATACCGAATGACGTTGAAGTCAGCCAATTAACAATGAAAGCATATAAATATTTCTGTTTAACCTAGTCAGTTGAATTGAAGGACGTCGAGGTTAATCTAACAACAATGAAAGCATAGAAACATTTCTGTGTAACATAGTCAGTTGAACTGAAGGACGTCGAGGTCACTTTAGACCATACATATTGACATGCTTTTCAACATCCTTTCAAATTGTACTTGAACGTTGGCTTCCAAGACCTCATTTACATAGAACAAAGACACAAAAACGTATTGTTGCGTCATCGAGATCATGTGATTCTCACGCTCTCTACTATCTAGAATTACCCTGTACTTTGGCGAATGTTCTAGTTCTTACTAGATATAGGGTAGGCGGGTATATAAAAGAGGGGAATGTAATGTGTGTATAGAT
>NW_013668134.1:15523-27305 GCF_000517525.1 Limulus polyphemus
GTTTCCTTGTATATATATATATATACAGGAAGTTTTAATATTGCAAAATGTTATAGTGTAAATATATTTAAGTAAACAGATTCAAATTATAAATAAATACAATACCCATCGTTACATGGTTCTTGTCATACAAAATTCTGAGAACCCATGAGTGAAAGCAAAGAAGAATATGTCAACCACACTATATCTGTCATATCCACTGCCGACGAGGCCTTTAGCTCAATGCGATGGTGTTGCTGTTACTTATACTTCAAATTGTAGAAAGTGCTTAGCTTGAGGCTGAATAGTGTTCTACTGAGCAGATAAACAGCAAAACCCTGTGGGAGGATTGTCCAAATATCTTAAAGAGCTAAAGCATGACCAGTTACAGGAAGGTTTTACCCACATGTAGCAAATAAAAATACATTAAAATAGTTTCAAGGTATAGGGCCATAAAACAACAAACTACTAAAACAGAAAAATCCATACAACGCAAAGCTATATATATGTGTGTGTGTGAAACAATAAATACACGCATTTAGTAGCTTTACGTTCACCCCCATAATATGCATATATATAGATATATTGATATTATATCCTACAGTTCTAGTGAGTGTGACGAGTATTTTATAGTTTGTAATATTACAGAAAAACAGCTTTACTCAGTTCATTTTGCCATGCATTTCTCGCCATAAGAAACCTCACAACTCTCCCACTGATTTCATAGGTTTGTTTTTCAGAAATAAGACCAGGAACAAGAAATACGATGTTTAATTACTCGTTTAACACTGCAGTTTTCTTTCGGATTTCTCGAAATAACTAATAAGTTGGTATATGACATTACCTGCCATTGACTGTCGAACGTCTTTAAATCCAAAGCTTACGGTGAACATTATAAATAACTTTTTGTTTGCTTGTTGAATTCCACGCAAATCTACTGAGAACTATTGACGTTAGCCGTCCCTAATTTAGAATAGAGGCAAGGCAGCCAGCCATTCGCCCATCAACCGCCCGCTCTTGGGCTGCTTTTTACCAATGAATAGTGGGATTTACCGTCACATTATAACAACACCACGGCTGAAAGAGTGAGCATGTTCGGTGAAGGGATTTGAGTGCACGACTCACAGGTCGCAAGCCAAGTGTGCTAATCACCAGGTCATGCCAGACCCACTCAATGATCTCACAAAGATTTAATTCCAATTGGCATCACGAACACCTTTTTCGTAAGTTTCACTAATAACATTAAACTCATCTTAATACTAAGATATGTACAACCTCAATGTACCAAATAATAAGTGTTCCTTACCTTCTGTTATCTTACTCGTTCACTCCTTGACCATTAAAAACCAAAAGAACTGATAGAGCCTAGATGCAAAAACAAGCTCATCAGTTTGAGGTAGTGAGTGATGGTCAAATCCAGACAAGAGTAGCCATATATAGAGTTGGCAGTGGGTGCTGTAGTCTAATTGATGGTCAAATCCAGACAAGAGTAGCCATATATAGATTTGGCAGTGGGTGCTGTAGTCTAATTGATGGTCAAATCCAGACAAGAGTAGCCCTATATAGAGTTGGAAGTGGGTGGTGTAGTCTAATTGATGGTCAAATCCAGACAAGAGTAGCCATATATAGAGTTGGCAGTGGGTGCTGTAGTCTAATTGATGGTCAAATCCAGACAAGAGTAGCCCTATATAGAGTTGGAAGTGGGTGCTGTAGTCTAATTGCCTTCTCTTAGTCTACCAGTTCAAAATTAGGGGCAGATATATACAGACAGCCCTTGTGTAGCTTTGCAAAAAAGTTTACATACAATACCGTAAATGTGTTGATGAAAGTATTAACTGTAAATGTGTTGATGAAAGTATTAACTGTAAGTGTGTTGATGAAAGTATTAACTGTAAATGTGTTGATGAAAGTATTAACTGTAAATGTGTTGATGAAAGTATTAACTGTAAGTGTGTTGATGAAAGTATTAACTGTAAATGTTTGATGAAAGTATTA
The DNA here is from genome assembly GCF_000517525.1 of Limulus polyphemus. Classification (NCBI taxonomy): domain Eukaryota; kingdom Metazoa; phylum Arthropoda; class Merostomata; order Xiphosura; family Limulidae; genus Limulus; species Limulus polyphemus. The sequence continues at coordinate 17,498 of NW_013668134.1, forward strand.
ACTGTAAATGTGTTGAGGAAAGTATTAATTGTAAATGTATTGATGAAACTATTAACTGTAAATGTGTTGATGAAAGTATTAATTGTAAATGTATTGATGAAACTATTAACTGTAAATGTGTCGAGGAAAGCAACAGGAAATATCAGACACCAGTGTTTCTCAGCTGGATTTGAGAGACGACCCCCCCCCCCCCTCCCGATAACCTCTAGAAAGATAGAAAAAAATATTGAAGTTTCCTGGCGCAGTTCATAACAAAGGCGATTTTTGTACCTCAGGGCTCAAAAAAAAAGTTGACGCACGCAGACCCCCCCCCCCCGGAAACCTGCACACGACCTGACCCACCATTTGAGAAGTACTGTACTAGACCATTTAAAATCAAGTTCTACGACAATTATTACATTATATAACACATATTTTGAAAATTTCGGGTATAATTCCATCATAATGTAAAAAAAAAAAAAATGAACGCATATTAATGGTGTTTGTACAGCATCAATGCTTAATGAAAATGACTATTTATGGGCACATAGTGCTTCAATCGCTAACAATTAAAGTATCACAAGAGTGCTGTTATCCTCTACACTTTCAGTTCAAAATTAGAAATGGCTAGCGCAGATAGTCCTTTCTGTAGCTTTGTGCGTATATTCTAAAACAATAAACTCATTGAAAGTGTTCTCCTTGGGTTAATATTACACAGAACACTTTATCTAGGGATTCAAGTGTTTAGCCGAAACGTCCGTAATATTTAAGTCTTAGTTTCAGGTTAGTAAGAACTATTACTGAGTTTTCCTATTAAGATATTTGTTTGTTGTTAAGCGCAAGGACACACAGTGGTCAATTTGTGCTGTGCCCACCAACGGGTATCGAAACTCTATTTTTAACTAGGAGGGGGTGCCCTATTAGGTAGAAAAATACAAATAAATCACTAAAATAACTTTTGTACTACTTACAATCAGTATCTGGGAACGGTAAGGAACAAAACATGGGTTATAAATTCTGACACGTACTGAACTGGACAAACCTTAAAACTGTCTGAAAACACAGTTATGTGTAGAATATTGTAAACTACTTGGTTAATTATGAAGTGACGTATAGTTTTACAGTATATTAACACATATGTAAAACATTCGTTAATTAAACTAATATCATTTTTTGAATAACTAATCTCTGAAGTATTGTTATTTAGTGTCACTATTTCTGGAAGATTTCATTTCCAGCTGGAAGCTTAAAATGTAGTTTATTTTCTACCGAACAAAACGTTTTGCGAATATGAACTTCTGCACATTTAACTAACTACTGGTAATTCTGTATTATTTACCAAGAGGGATCAAACACCAACATTTTCCCACTAACAAGGTGGATTTATTTGCAATTCAAACAAAGTGAGAAACTCATGCTTGACTTTTTACGCTTTTAACAGAAAAAACATTAGTGTGATTACAAGTAGTGTGAAACAAGTAACTGTGTTTCTGTTAGAAGCGTAAAAAGTAACATTAGTGTGATTACAAGTAGTGTGAAACAAGTAACTGGCTTTATCATGACGTGAAACTGACAAAATAACCATCCACTGTAGTGCACACATCTCGTTAAATATAGCTTGAAAGTCGTATTTGTTCCCACGATGAAACTTCACTACGATTTTTTTTCTTTCTTTTTTCACTTAAGCAGAATTGTGCACACATCTCGTTAAATATAGCTTGAAAGTCGTATTTGTTCACACGATGAAACTTCACTACGATTTTTTTCTTTCTTTTTCACTTAAGCAGAATTTCATACGTAGAAATTCAATCTAACACTATTATCATTAAATAATAAATTACATATGTTATAAAAAGTGGTAAAATGTTACATAATTTGTTTGTGTATAGGGTGCAGAATTGGTAATTAACCACGGATAGAAACAAAGATCTAATTTCACACATGCTTCATATACACATACATACATATTAAAGAGACTTACCGCTATCATTTCGGAAGATTCCAAAATAATACATTCACTAACTCGCCGCCCACCTTCTACTGACCTCTTCCCAAAACTGAAATAAAGTGATTATTCAGTTACTAAATATTCACAAGAAGTACACATATTTCTTCTGTCTCTAACTTAGCTTAGAATCTAGAAAGACAAAATAGTGATCACTAGGAACGATATAAGGTTAAGAAAACAAATTGTTTTGTAAGAAGAGTAGTAAGCTTAATTTTACTGAGTCAGAAGCGCACGTTTGGAACACGTCATTGGTCACTACTGAAATTAGTTAATAAACAAACTCGCTGTTGTCCACCAAATTATATTTGTGTTTGTGAACAATAGGTATTCTCGAAACGTCCAGAGAGCTATACAGCCCTAATCAATATAACAATGTGAAACGAACCACCTTAAAATCGTCAAACGACGATACTATAAGGCTTTTTTTATGTGGTGTATATAACTATAGCACGATGAAATGGTACGTGACAACCCCAAAAATATTTAATCAAATGTCACTTCGTAACATATAAATATATGTGTGCATATAAATATATGTATAGACAAACATAAATATGCGGAGAAATGTTGAAGGATAGATAGATAGAAACAGATAAATAGCTACAGAAATATGGACAAATGAAAGTTATCTAAATTACTGTTATAATTTAATAGAGATGAAACATCACAAAACCTTTGGAACCGATCGTTGCTCCTCAGTTCTGCAATAACCTCATCCATAGCTTCCCTCGACGGAAACATCTTGAATAACTTATTTTCCCGTGTTAATCGATTCAAAACCGTGAGTGGTCATTTTGGTCAATCAAAAACTGTAGCGAACGGTACAGCTATGAAACTTGTTTAGTGTCGGGAATAGTCGTAAAAAACAAAGATCGGTTTTGAAAGTACACGTTCACAGTAAAATACGAAACTGAATGAACGAAATGAAACATTATTCCAATCTCGTATTTATAACGGCCGAACGATATCCCACCCGAACACTCAAACAAGCAGTCGGAAATTTACACGACTCGAATACAATCACTATCGACGGTCCTTTTTCGTGCACTTTGAACAGACGTGACATTGCAGTGTGAATTGCATGATATTAACATAGAAACCAAATTACATTTATTAACAAGTTTGTTACTTTTCGAACATGGCATGCGATTTCCGTCATGCTAAAATGTCATGAAGCAAAGGACTAAGTAACATCAAAATGTTACAGTACTGGCTTTTTCCAGCAATGATAAAACACAATCGAATACACATTCGAAACAGACATCTCAACGCACGGATTCGAAAACACGTTAGATGTCGCTCATAATAACACGAAATATATACACAAGTTACACTTAAGCTCTGGAAACAGCACGGCAGGGATTGGTATTTCGCTTTAGCTAAAAAGAACTCATCTAGAAATAGTTTAACTAAAAGTGGTCATGAAATGCGAAATATTCGTGACATCTTCGTTAGGAACAAAGTCCGCCAGACATACGTACGATGCTTGGGAAATGACGAGGCAGGAGGGATACAGATGGCCCAGCACCACACAGAGCTCATTGTGTGGGGGGTTAGAGTTAAGACGGTACAGACACACCATGGGACTGGTTAAGTGCCTAAAATGCCCGCCAAATCAGTTAGTACCACCGAATAGCAGACCACTACAACTACGCAAAACTCAATCTATTAAAAAAAAAAAAGGGTAGAGAGAAACAGACCGCCTTCTCTCGCCTAGGGGGAGCGTCACTACATATATAAACCCGAGGAGTCTTCCCCATGTAATAACTCTTCATCTTGCCGTGTTTGGATATTACTATGATCATTTTTGGTTACCTGTAATAATTCTAGTAATGAGAAGCTTGCATACACGGATGGCGCATTCGGCATAGTAACTCTGAAATATGTACATGGCCTTCAACTCTTCTCTAGACAGTGCATATGTAAACATAAGTGCTGGAAATATCGTGGGCACAACTGACTCAGTAATCCGTTTCTATATAATCAAAACACCTACTCATAACGAAGAGTTTACTTGTTTTTTTTTTAAAGTGGCTGTATGTATACTTGTACATTATACTAAAAGATACTCGACAACTCGTATTTACAATTGTATACGACGCGCAAGAACTTAAATAAATTACATATAAATCAGTAGTGGTTCTAAAAAAACATTTTCGTGGAAAATTCTACATTGCCTATATAGGATTGTAATTTAATATTCCGAAGTAAGTGAAAAAGATTGTATTATGAAATACAAGAACGACCCACCTGGTATTAGTATAACAGCATTATATACAATATGTAGAATGCTAACTACATGCACAATCCTGAGAAAACATTAAATCAATTTTGAAGCAAACATATATCAAGTTGTTTCAAATTAGTATTAATGTTATACAGATACTACTCGAGCAAGTTTTTCACATATTATTTAGGTACTTTGTTAAATACAACATTTTAATATGTTTTTATAACGTAAAAACTACATAAGATGTTATCAAAATGTAGCATTTTAGACTATTTTGTTATATAGTTCTGTTTACGATGACGTCATTTCGGGTCTTCATACACAATTAAGTTTAGTATGAAATTTCATAATTTGTATACATGAAAGTTTCACTCTTTTCTTACATATTTCAAAGCTTATATCAACACCAGTCTTCATCCCTAACGAACTTGGTTTATCGTTTCTTACAGAAAAACAAGTGTTACGATTTAAGGATCAGTGATAATAATATCCTCACACCGAGGATCATGTGATATCGAAGTAGAATAATTACTCAGTGTTCAGTGTTTTGTTAATCTCTAAAAAAGCTGCATCGGGCGATTGAACATATTTGTAGTGGGGTACCTTATTTGCTACGTTAACAGTAACTACTGAATTCAAAACTCAAACAGCGACTTTCCATGAACGTTATAAACAAGTTTATATTCCCCATTTAAAGGGGCACTTCGCTACCGGGTCAAAATCGGGGGCCAAGTGCCCAAAGTGGCCCTTGTTTCCGCTGCCATGACAATTAACATAAATTCGAACATTTAAATAACATAAACAACACTAGATTCAATTACGTCTTTTATGAAATATTATTAATTGAAACACTAGCATAAAATACCCACGATCCGCTGCGGAATTCCAAGGTCCCCTCAACACTAGCATAAAATACCCACGATCCGCTGCAGGATTCGAATGTCCCCTCATGATTCACATAGGCTCAATGAACCAGTTAAGCGTCTCCATTATCTTAATTACTTCTACATTGCGCCAATTCTTTAATTCATTTGTCTGTTGCCATTTCCCGAACTTAATTCAGTTCAACTATTTTGAAAAGCAAATAGTTTTAATTTAGCTTCTCAGATTCTTTTTTTTTCTTCCTGTGTTTTTATTTAAATTCTTTTCATTCTCCGGATTCTCCAGTGATCTCTGATTCATATTTTTCTTCCCGCTGTTTGTTGGCGTTTCCCAAACTTAATTCAATTCAACTTTTTTTAAATTCTTTGATTTGTATTTTCTTCCCATGTTTGTGCTGAAAAACAGAGTATTTGGCAGAAAACCTCCACATATTGTTCATTCAGTAAGTGATAATTAGAAAAGAAAATGATACTTTGCTATAGACTTTCAGGAAGCAAAATTATGGGGCTTAAAATCTATGGGACAAAACTATAGGAACAAATTGGCTAAAATTTGTTTGAGCCAAGTATAAAAATAATACCCAGGTGAGCACCATCAGAATCCCCTTAATATGCGTGCAATGTTTCGGGTCTCTGGGTTATTTCCTCTTGGAGCTATGGCGGTCACGCACACACACACACACACAGATAGATAAATACAGATAAGTAATTTACAAATAAAATAAAAATTACACGTGCCTTGTTGGTTGATGGTCTCGGAAATGAGTTACTAGAAGTAAGGTAACAAAAGGGCAGAAGTTCGTTGTCACTGAAACAAACCTTATCTACATGTATGGTGGTTTTAGTTGTTTTTTACTCAACACAGTAAACCTGTATGTAGAATATATAAAATTTTAAAGCCATATAATCAATGCACGTACTGTCAAGTTTTTCTTCGCTTTTCAGATTATTTTAATAGTAACACAGTCATAAACACACACAGATATATATTTATGTAAACATATATATATATATTCACACTGATAATGTGTTTAACCTCCAAAATGTCCTCACACGCACTGAAATAAAACGCCCAGAAAGAAAATTATGAACTCCTGATCATAATATCTTATTGTATTTAGGGACTGATCCATGAAAGTCTACAGTCAAGATTTAGGGACTGATCCATAAAAGTCTATAGTCAAGATTTAGGGACTGATCCATGAAAGTCTATAGTCAAGATTTAGGGACTGATCTATAAAAGTCTATAGTCAAGATTTAGGGACTGGTCCATAAAAGTCTACAGCCAAGATCCAGACGTTTATTCATTACAAAAAAAAAGAGGTCGACCAAAATGTAAATAAAAATTTACAAACACAAACATGTCACTAATAAAATATACTAATGGGATGAATTTAATATACACCATCATTTATATAAAATAAATATATTTTTCCGCATTTGGAAAATAAATATATCTTGCTTTACTTTAACATAAAGTGTATGCACCTCCAGCTAGCAACATTACTAGTAGGTATAGAAGATTACATATACTACTTACAATTACTGTCTGGGAACAACTAAATGATGTGGCTATTCAACACCGAGCAACAAGACATTCCATATTTGGGAGCTGCAATACGCTCCATTTCATTATACTCCTATATATAAATGTCTACATCCTACTAACTACAACATAAAAAAAATATTTAGTTCATGAGAACGACATAATGATGTCGGTAGTCATGTTTGTCATTCTAGGCTTGTCTGTCGATTTACATGACGGCAATTTCTATTCTAGTACATTTTATTTCTGCTTTCACTTCATTTACTGAAAGTATAATGGTTAATGTGAGCTCATTCATTCACTTTTAATTGAGTTTACTTTGAATTACAAACTAGTAGTCCAAGCAATACTTTATGCTTCTGTTTAAGCATATATCATGTTCATCCGAAAAAGTAGTAGTTCAATCACGTAACTGCTATGGTCGCCCTACAGACAGTGAGGATAGCCGTGCGGACATATATCGGTAAGAAACATGCTACTTTCAATTAACATAATCTGATCTAGTTTTGACTAGTTGTGTCTATGAGGTTTTCACAGGAAATTCACATAGCACACTTAACTTAGTGCAACTGTTGCGTGCAATTTAGTTTATGGTGATGTCATTACATGCAAAAGCACCAATAATACTTACGTTAGTGTCCGTCATGCATTTTTCTGTATTTCACACATCACTAATATTACATCTTTGATTCATGCATTATTATTTGAAACGCCACAACGTGCGCAACCAGCGGTATACATTTCGGTATAGAAACATACCGTTTCTTCTTTCTATAATATTATCACTTATTCTTAGTTATGAATATGTCTCAATAGGTCAACGGTAAGTTTAGGGACTTACAATTTTAAATTCAGAGTGGTAGAGGATAGGTGGCAGAAAAGTTGATTTTGTTTCAAGTTATCTCTCTTTCTTTGTAATTAACAAAATTGGTAATACCTGTTACCGCCTCTAGAGAACATTGCTTACACTGACGTAGAGGGCAGTGTCTATCAATGGTTGTTCAGGTACTATGAAATGAGAATGACCAGTCACGTGACCATGTAGTCGCGCTAGGTATACGCGAGGTTTCATTTTAAGTAGAAACTTTTGGTTTAATTAGTTCTACTCCAGTCGTAAAGACGTTCTCAAATTTTATCTGACCCTTGTTTCTGATTTGGTAGTGAGACGACCACTTGTTGTCAAGCATGTACTCATGCCGTTTCTGTGCTGAGCGTTTTATTAAAGGCTTCTCATTTTGTTTATAACTCTTTATTTCATTTAACGCAGTCTCAGTAAGAGTTTTTAGTATTACTACGTAGTTCCATCTCCTGACATAATTTCCCGTTTGGCGAACTTATCCGATATGACTCTAAAGTATCTTCAGTTCACCTGAGAATACCACAACGTAAAACTCTACAACAACAACACATTCAGCATAATGATTCATTTTGCTATTATATGATGATGTATTCATTCAACCATTTACTGAATTAAATTTCCCTGCGACTGAATAGCTTCCAGTTAAGTAATATGAAAGTTTTCTGAACAAAACACTTAAATTAAAAAGCACAAAGTATTACCCATTTGTTAGTCTTTCTAAACGATAACACTTTTGTTTCTAGCCATATGAAAATGAACTGAAAACTAGTCTTTAACTACACAGACATGCGATTTGCAGTATAACATATAATAATCGTACTCAAAACCTTTGAGAACGAATTAATTAATTAATTACAAATAAATCTATACATGTTCTACGCAAGGACGGACTAAGTCTATATCACACGAGTTTGAAACCGGTACTGCATCCGAATAGGGCAGTTTTTGTAATTGAACTTTTGATGCCAAACACATATATAAATTATATTGCTAACAAAGCTTCGTTCGGGTTATAACTACCGTAGTTACGTTAGAGTGATAGTTAGACAGAAATATAATTTTTCATCAAGAAGTGGGGAAGTGAAAATCGAGATGCAACTTTACCTACTATTAAAATGAAATGTTTAATGGATAAAATAATTAAAGTCATCAGACTCTATACGTGGATTACCTTTTACATACCCGAAAATAAATTATAGTGTAAAGGCCTGAAGGTGTGACGTAAGAGTAAACTCGATCAAATACTTGGAGTTAAAAAGAGGAATAAATGTACAAGCGTCAGGAAAGTGATGCCGCTGTACGGTGTGATGTCTGTTATGAATTTCACACAAAGCTACACGAGGGCTATCTGCGCTAGCCGTACCTAATTTAGCAGTGTAAGACTAGAGGGAAGAAAAGACTAGTCATCACCACCCACCGCCAACTCTTGGGCTACTCTTTTACCAACGAATAGTGGGATTGACCGTCACATTATAACGCCCCCACGGCTGAAAGGGCGAGCACGTTTGGTGTGATGGGGATTCGAACCCGCGACCCTCAGATTGCGAGTCGAGTGCCTTAACCACCTGGCCATGCCGGGCCTATTTACATTTGGACATTATTTTTATAGAAGGTACAGTGCAGTTGACTATTTTTGATAAAAAAAAGGGAATTTAATTTTCCCATTCTTTGTCTACCCACACCTAATAGTGTTATTACGTGTATCATGTTAAAAGGTATTATTATATCTCAACTAAAACGGTTCTTAATAGACTGTAATAACTATATTTTTTTATGGATAATATTCTATTATTAAAAAATAAACTGAAAGATAACAGCAATAAAGACAGGCAATTAAAGAAATATTTTACACTAGTTTATAATAAATACAAAAATCTTTTAGAAACTAAACTATCGATTAAAGAAAAATACTTTCTAAAAATTAAATAAAGAGGGCGTTAGTTATTTTGATTTATAAGTGGCTAATAATTTCTTTTAAAATACTTTTATTCAGTATACCGGGACGAAAAGACTAATTTCAAGTAACTGGACTTGTCTCGGCGCTCCCGTGCTTGTACTGGAGTAAATTTTTAGGAGAAAGGGAGGAGGTTGGGAGTAAGAACTATATTATAACTTTTTAAGGTAGAGTTTATAGTTCTATTTAATATCTTTTTGTAAGGGTGGAGGTTGGGAGTTTAATTAGTAGATATGTTAGGGTGATTTCATTTCTATTTTAAGAAATATAAGGGTAACTGCCTTCCCACAACTGGTTGTAGACAGTAGAAGCTGAGACGTTGTGGGTGTAAGCACTCAGCTTCGTATCCTT
>NW_013668134.1:27658-31402 GCF_000517525.1 Limulus polyphemus
GGTGCGAGTCGAGCGCCCTAACTACTGGGCCCTCGTATCCTTATATGATTTTCCATGACGGCTGACTAGATTAACATCAGCGTTTGAATTTTGTCTGATAGATGGGGTACCTATCCCCAGCGCATTTGTGTGCTATTACCACAGAAATTATCCTCTATGACAATAAGTTGATAACCTGGACCGTAACGGTAATGCGATATTTAATTCATTATTGTTTTATAGTGTTGATTCAATCGCCTATAAAAATTAATGTAATCAATAGTTTGATATCTATATATATATGTATAAAAGAGGAAGTTTGTTTATTTGTTTATTTTGTTCCCTATAGGAAACCAAACAGTTGAACTTACAAATTTTATAATGACTTCATAATAACCAGTTTTCTACAAGAAATTTAATGGTGCTATTTATTTTGCATTTGGTGTAGTATTTAATGACGAAATTGACAATTAATGATTATTGCGCCATTTTTTATATAACCAGAAATATAATTATATCACATACTGAAGTCGCTGATGGCACTGACAACGTGCAATTCAAACAGTATCGATAAATCGTGACATCTTTATAACATTACGAAGGAACGACTGTAATTATAAATAAAGCAATCACAGATACAATTTCTGAAATCATAATAAACATTAGTTTAAATGAGTTATTTCAAAAGAAAAATTATTCGTTTAAAATGCAGCGCAAGTTACGTTACGCCTAACTTCGTAATTCGACTACTCTACACAATGTACTAGATATCATTTTCAGTAGACATTGAGTATTTTAAAGAACTATAACTGTCCTTACTACACAAATGAACATATACAGTGTTTAATCTGAGATATTAGTCAAAATTACGCATATAACTGTTACAATAGAGAAAGAGACATTTTGTGTCGAATTATCAGCTATTTTCTCAAGAATTCAAGTTCTTCTCACTTATAACACAAATTACTACAGAGTACTGTTCGTTTTCTCAAAAATAAGACTGGTAACAGGAAAAATTATGTTTAATTACTCATTTTACACCGAATTAATAAATTGGTTAAAAATATTACCTTCCATTGCCTGTGGAACCTCTTCAAATCCAAAAATGGCGGCGTTCATTATAAATAACTTTTTGTTTGTTTGTTCAAATTCTGAGCAAAAAGACTCGAGGGCTATCTGCGCTTGTCGTCCCTAATTTCGAAGTTATATACTAGAGGGAAGGAAGCTAGTTAATAACCACTCATCGCCAACTATTTGGTTACTCTTTACCAACGAAAAGTGGGATTGCCCGTTACATTATGAAGCCCCGTGACTGAAAGGGCGAACATGTTCGGTAACGAGATTCGAGTCCGCGACCCGAAAATTGCGAGTCGAGTGCCCTAACCATCAGGCTGTCATTTGTGTCTAACATGTTGAGTTTAAGATATTAAAGAAGCTGCTAATTCCAACGGCTGTACCTAATATAATAAATTAATATGCAATAAAATAGCTATACGTGTGTGACCAACACTATTTAATGTCTGTATGCGTAAAAGTACTCAAAACAGAAAAAAGAAAGCTGAAAGATTCAATGCTTCGAAATCAGTGTGCTGGTATACGTATGACGAATGTCATTTCTCACCCATTAGGATTTGTTTGTTTCGGATATTTACGCAGGGGCTATTGGCGGTATCAGTACCTAATTTTGAACTGATGTACCAGAGGGATGGTAGCTAAGTAGCAGCATCTATCGTCAACTCGTGACCTACTTTAATCGAATAGTAAGATCTTACCTTTATTCTTAAAACGCATACTTATCCCTAAAGAGCGAAACGCGATGTTCCAGCCACGGGACGTGGACCATTGACCATCAAATTTAAAGACCGGCTTGCTATGTAACTATTTAAGGCAACGCCCATCTCAACCATTAGGAACCAGTCATAATGATTTATGTTTCCACGTTTCATGAATAAATTGTACAAGTATTACTACAGGTTCAGGCGTGGTGCTTCATAACTAGATTTAACAAATTAATTATTCGTTGTGACCTAAGTCTATTACTTCACGTCTCGGGTACTTTACGCTTCAAGAGTTAGGAAGAATGTGTTGAACCAGTAAATAATTTTTCAAGGGTCATGAACTCACGTGTACTGCTTCGCAAGTGAGCCCTAAATATTTTCTCACCTATTATGAATCGGATGTGACATATTTCCCAAAGTTTTACGAATCTGTTATATTTCGCAAATTATTACACAAGGTTGCCACATTCTTCCAAGTAAATTTTCCCCAACTTACACAAAACATTTCATCTTTTTCTCATAATTCTACTTAATTAATACCATTCTAGCTTATAATCTGGTTATATAGGATCAAATTTCCAGAACAAACCTACTGCACGAAACTACACGAAAAGTTCTTGAAACAAGGATATCGTAACTTGATGGTAGAATGTAAAATGTTTAATCTGAAAAAATATTTAATATAATGTATTATCAAATAAAAAATAACATAGTAGCATGATTCAGATAGGAGACAGGTGGGATATAAAAATGGGGGTTGGAGCAATTTTCTGTGAGATTTTGGCCCTTTTTCAAATTCCATACGTTTTTTTTTAATAATTCGTGGCCACCCTGTTAGATGTGAATCGTGGAATAAGGTATTTCAATAAATATCACAAATAAATAGTTAAATATTTCATCCAAGCAATCAGAACTAGTTATAAAATATAGTTTCTTTAATCATCACGAATTAGTATTATTTCTCAAGTGTCGCAAGTTTATTTATTTATCCAAATATCAAGAATCAGTCATAACACCTTGTATATTTATCTTAATATCAGTACTCCACCACGAAACAGATACCAGTGAGAAATTAAATGTGAAATGTTGTTTGTCCAACCATCACGAGTCAGTCGTAATATTAGGTTGTCAACAAATTAATGTCGCGTTCTGTAACACTTTCATTAACCACCCCCAAATAAACGTACATCACGTATAATAGTTAAATTTATATAATGAATTATAATAAGTATAAAAGATTTATCAGCTATTTGAGATTTTCAAAGATTGAGTCCATTACTATCATAATTTATGGTAAATGAACTGTACTTCAGTTCAGGAAACTACATCTTAAAATGTTCTAAAAATATTCTAAATGTTCTAAGAAATTAATATCACGTTTTGGAACACTTTAATTACCCCTCCCCCCAAAAACAACAACATACATCACGTATAATAGTTAAACGAACCGCCTAAACGTCACGTTAGTGTAGCCTATATAATGTGTAAAGTTTAGTATACTCTTATAGTTATAGTGATTGCACACGACAAGACCCACATTCGGTATGTAATGCTGTTTGAATACAGGAAGGGAAACAACGTCTCTGTAGCCACAAAGAATATCAAAAAAGTTTATGGAAATGTTCGTAAGTGTCAATGATGGTTCAGCAAGTTTCATTCTGGTGACTTTAGCCTTAAAAACTGTGATGGCAGGGACCGACATGTTGGAATTGATATTGATGCTCTGAAGAGGCTTGTTGAGTCTAACCCAAGGCAACACACTCGTGAAATAATGAATGAATATTTGCTGTAAAATTCTTATCCATGTGTATAAGTGTAGCTACCAGTTTGGCCACCAATTCTGATATCATTCCTTTAAGTTGTACGTTCAATCCTTTTTTGGCCGCACCTTTTTTTTTCACATCTAAGGTTTGTTTGTTTTGGAATTTCGCGCAAAGCTACACGTCCCTAATTTAGCAGTGTAAGACTAGGGAGAGGGCAGCTAGTC
>NW_013668134.1:32402-41634 GCF_000517525.1 Limulus polyphemus
TAAATCACATCCTTTCGTAAGATATATAAAATAAGTTGGTTAGTATTGTAGATATCTGTACATATGCATATATCTTTTCAAAAGAAACTCTTGGAGAATAGCAGTTAATTATTTGCTAGAGTTTCTGGGTCTTTTGAAACTTACTTGACTGTTTATATGTATATATATATATTGTTAATATTAAGAAGTTCTTACATTATAATACTTGTTATATATATATATATATCATTATATATAAATTGAAAATATATTTTATGTACAATGCATGATCACTTGTGAATACATGAGGGGATATTATGAATATATGTAAATAATTTATCATTTTTAAAGTTTCCATCTGCCATAAAAAGTGTTTTTACAATTTAATATATCATAATAATAAAAGGGTACGTCTGTGTGTGTGTGTGTGACTGCCATAACTCCAAGAAGAAAGAACCTAGTAACCTGAAATTCTACACGCATACTAAATGAATGCTGAGGGTGTGCACCTGGGTAATATTACTTATCTGCGAAAAAAGTCAGAAGGAATGTTACCTTTATAAACAGGCCACATCCGTTATAAACTCACCGACATACACACACATTCACTTACATTTCACATCCAACCCACCCCGAAATCACGATTTACGAGATTACGGAGAATCATTAACGAAGAAGACGAATTCACTTTCTGTACTGTGAACACCTGAACTATTTTTCCTCAATCATGGCCATTTCCAACAAATTCTAAACAGAGCCAGAAAAACTGCCACGAAAAACAACACAAAACTAAACGACCACCCCTTCTAGAACACCGCTTGTCAACTTACCATCCACAAAACATCAAAGTTGAAACAACACAAAACTAAACGACCACCCCTTCTAGAACACCGCTTGTCAACTTACCATCCACAAAACATCAAAGTTGAAACAACACAAAACTAAACGACCACCCCTTCTAGAACACCGCTTGTCAACTTACCGTCGACAAAACATCAAAGTTGCAGTACAATTTTAAAAATATACACATATATTTCAATATAGCCTTATCAAAAATATTTTTCCTAATCCCCCCACAATATCTTATAAACATGATACCAATATTAGAAATATTATAGCTCATAGCATCGCCAACAACACTAACATAAATATCAACAGTCCTCTTATTTCTATCCACACCTGTAACAGACCAAGCTGTAATATCTTCATTTGCAGTGACCCCATATCATCCATACAGGGTTCCAATAACGCCAACTACAATAAGGAAAATTTCACTCACATCAAAACGTGTCGTATATTGTGTGTTGAGCCCAGAATGTGTATGGGTTTCCAAGAACATTCTCTGCATCAAAGTCAACCATACTTGCGCATCAGAATGTATAGTATATTGTGTAATGACCCTAGAACATCCATACTTACTTTCAAGATACTGTACTGTTGTCTTTTACTCGGCTTGTGAATTCAATAACTCGTTGTCTTCATTCTAATCAACTTACTTAAGATCAAGAACATTCTCTGCATCAAAGTCAACCTTACTTGCGCATCAGAATGTATAGTATATTGTGTAATGACCCTAGAACATCCATACTTACTTTCTAGATACTGTACTGTTGTCTTTTACTCGGCTTGTGAATTCAATAACTCGTTGTCTTCATTCTAATCAACTTACTTAAGATCAAGAACGTTTTCTCTATCAAAAGAATGACAAAGAAAAAAGGCAGGTAGAATGACAACTTAATGACTTTCTTGACCAGATGCTATGCTGTTATGCAAAACTACTTAGGCTTAGAATAAACAAAATATTTGATAAATTCTATATTAATATGAGAAGGTAGAAAAAGCATTGCATGCTGCCCGCATATCGTACCACTATACACTAAACAAAAGTTGAATTTTACTGTAAGATATATTTCTAAGGAAAACCAAATACACACATATATGTCTAAAACAGAATCTAAATTTGAATTTTATCATATTACTTTACAAATTATTATTTTGTGTTACATATTTACGTAATTTTCGTTCATAATGTGCACTTATAGTTTTTGGTATTTCCCAACTACGTAACTTTCGAATTGTTGTTTTGTATTGTGATGTTATAACGAGAGCTGTGGTATTCTCGGATGCAATGATTTCCCGTGAGAGTCACCAGTAGGTTCGGCACAGTTGTGAAAGAAAGAGCCTTCACACAAACGAAATCAAGTGAAATAATCCATATTCAACATACAAAAACAATCAAAATTAGTTTATTTGTAAATATTGGTGCCTTAACTGGAAATAATTCTCAAAAATGAAGAGTCCCAGACTGCGAAAACATAGCATTATATGCATAAAATAATAATGCTATTATCCTAGGGGCACATGTGCTACCCACATAGCTGTTGATCATTCCCATTGAAAAATAATGGAAGTTGTAACCTCAAGGTTTCAACTGACATGCCAGTGAAAAAGATAACTGTCTGCTTCTACATCGTTTGTTCAACTTTACAAAAAAGCACATGTAATACCCTAGAAGAATGGTCCAATGCAATAGACAATAGGGTAAAAGAAACTTAGATATTTTCTTGACCAACTTTTTATGTTAAAACCACATACTTAAAACTTTTGAAAAATTACATATTAAATAAGGAGGTATACATAGTTCAAATACACATTAAAGACCCTTATCATCTGATGCTTTAAATTCAATTACAGTCATTTTAACTCAATTAGCAACTTTACCTGAAAAATGGCACTAGCGAAAACCTTGTACACCAACTTTATGAAATACACGTATTTTCATTTTTAGCCGCGGCATGGCGGCTCATAGAATGGCTTTGAGTTATTGTTTTTCTTTTTTTTTCAAGTACAGACGTTTAGCTTGTAGCTCTATCACCTCTTGACTGATTTGAAATCTAATTACAGTTTTGGACTTAGGAGGTCAAACCCTTTCAGTTGGTATATTTGACCACGCCCGAGGCCTTATAGATTCATTTACTCTAAATCTGTCTAAAAGAATTTCAATTTAAGAGTAGGCTAGTAGAGATCCTAATAAGTAATAAAATCGAATCGGGTATGCGCGCGCCCCACGCTTGGTATTTCTGGAGCACAAAAATATAGCTAATGAAAAGGAAAATAATAGTCTCATAGATTAATTTACCATAATCCTGCCGAAAAGAATTTAAAGTGCCGCGGCTATTGAGGGTTCCCTCTTGTTTACTATCGTTTTGATACTTTTTCAAGAACTTAAGTATTATACTTTTATACTGTTCTTAAGGGAGAGCTTCTTAAGACATACAGATAACTCTTTCCAGTAAATACGCCATCCTTTGTGAAATGCCCCCCAGTAGCATAGTGGTATGTCTGCGGACTAACAACGTTAGAAACCGGGTTTCGATACCCATGATGGGCAGAGCACAGATAGCCCTTTGTGTAGCTTTTACTTAATTACAAATAAACCTTCCAAACCTTTGTGAAATATAAACTTTAATTACTTTTGGAGTGTTGAATAGTCTTTTATTTTGTCAAACACTGAGTCCCAGGTTCTTTCATTCTTCAAACTCAATCAGTCAGATAATTCAGATTTTCCTGCAATACATTTTCCGTGGATCTCCTGTTATTCTGCAGAACCTATCATTAATCCTCTTCGGGAAAATAAGCGTTTTTATGAACATCATCGTTAGACTTTGAAAGGCAATGCAGCTGAACATGTGTCTCGCCACTTCAACCGGAATGAGCAAGAAACTTTTCATCTACGTCTATTGGTTTTAAAACACGCTCCAAAGACCACAAGAAATGCTGTTCAAAAGAACAGAGTCTAAACTTTAATCTTAGCACACTTTCTCATGAGATGAACATTTTCCCTTAGTTTCAATGTACTTACACGTCTCTATGTACATATATGACTTTATATAACGTATATAACTGCTCATTAATAAGCACGGTATTACTTAATAGCAGAAATCGACAAAAATGTTTCCAAATAATTCACGCGCCGAAAAACCACCCTTTTGAATTCCTAATAGAAAAAACGAACATTCAAAGTATTGGCTACGATATGTTATGTGCATATATACTAATAATACACTAAAAAGGGAGATAACATTTCCTGTATAACAATTCAAGTATTTCTAAAACAACAACTTTTTCGTCTACTACCTACCTACTTGATCACGTCAGCGGGGCTAGCCCCTACACGGATCGGACTATCACTAAAGATTTCTTCAACTTACTTGACTGGTCTCTGTGTATCCGCTTTTGATATTCCAATAAATACATACAGAATTTTTTTATAAATGGTAAACATATCGTGCATGTACTTAAATATCTTTTCAACTCAACAGATCGCGATACATATCGATGTATAGGCACGCGACAGTTTCTAAAGGTAAAGTATATACTTTATACAGGTATAACATTAAAAGTAAACAAACAAGAGTATTAAAAAATTGTGAATTTGGAAATGAAGTAAGGATCCTGCTACAAAGGGTAATGAAACAAGAATTAAAACCACAATCACAATTTTATAAAACTTAATCCATACTTTGGCAGCTTTAAACACTTATATGTAGGCCAAAGTAAGGATTGCATTTTATAAGTTTGTGATTGTGGTTTTAATTCTTGTAAAAGTTATAGCCATCAGGGATATAGCTATAGTGCATGTTTATAGATGTTGTGTCTATGGAATGGACACATAGAAATTGAAAAAATAAATAGGAAAACATTTTTAATGGATGGAAAGTGGGGATCGCTGGTTATTAGTAGAATTGCTATAAGAAGTTTCCAAAACAAAATAAATGCTGCAATACAGACTGGGGTAAATACATATAAGATTTGAGCTTTTAATTTGTTTTTAGTGGATCAAAGGTAAACAATATTCGTAATCTAAGTAACAGGAAGCTCTGAATGTAGCTACATTGTCTGTATATGTCCTTGTAGTACATAGGAAGCTCTGAATGTAGCTACATTGTCTGTATATGTCCTTGTAGTACATAGGAAGCTCTGAATGTAGCTACATTGTCTGTATATGTCCTTGTAGTACATAGGAAGCTCTGAATCTAGCTACATTGTCTGTATATGTAAACTTACAAGGAGTTGTAATTAATAGTGTTTTGATTCACACAATGTAAGAAACTACATATACCGTGTTGAAGAATAGGTTTGTAGTGAAGCACAAATCTATACAGTGAGCTATCTGTGCTGTGCCCACCACGGGTATCGAAACGCGGTTTTTAGCGTTATAAGCTTTCAGACTTACCGTTGTGCCAGTGGAAGGCTTAAGAATATATTTTATTCGCCCACAAATTACCTGTAAATTGTGAATAAATCTATTCACGCAAAAACCGTCCTATGTATTATATGCTCCAATACATGTTTCTCACAAAGTCTCAGGTTAATACTGTATTAAGTAATATCCCCCTGAAGTATGTACGTTGTAGTTTGTCCCATTTCCCTGTTTGAACATGTTTCTCACAAAGTCTCAGGTTAATACTGTATTAAGTAATATCCCCCTGAAGTATGTACGTTGTAGTTTTTCCCATTTCCCTGTCTTGAGCATCTTTCTCACAAAGTCTCAGGTTAATACTGTATTAAGTAATATCCCCCTGAAGTATGTACGTTGTAGTTTGTCCCATTTCCCTGTCTTGAATTTCATTCGATCTTGAAATACACCGTACTAGCAGATGCCAGTTGAAACTATTCAACCGTAGTTTTCTTAAAAAAATAGTAATGAATAAATGAAAAATGTGCAGTCAACCCAATGTCTTAGATGAGAGCGTATGTGCAATAATGATTGTCTAGTAGGCCGTTTACAACTGTCTTTTGTTATTTCAACAATGAATATTGTATTGCGTTTGTTTTTAAGCAAAGGAGACTGACTGCAATGTATTGTTGGCAAATATGTTTGCCTTTCGATGCAATGAGTGCATTCAACACAATAGAAACTTCGGGTTTGTTAAGTGAACGTGAAGATTTTTTCCGCTGAATGCCACCGTTCCTTGCCATTTTAGCTAACGCTTTTCGAAAGTTGTCACTTCCATAAGAAGTGTCAAGGGGGGGGGGGGTATTCAGTTCAATTCAAATCACTTTGCTCGACATGGTACAACAAAATCATACCTGTGTATTCGATGACGAGGAACCTACTCAGGTACCTGATGATGACAAAACCTTGTCGAAACGTTGTACATTTGCTGTTATGTTAAACTTATATTAAAGTTTTTCTTCATTACCCATTCAAGCCGTCTCCAACCATTATTATGCATGTGTATACTAACGACATGAACAAAAAAACGAATAAATATAAACCGCATAACAACAAATACGTACTCAAACAAGTTTCTCTCTCTGCGATTTTTTTCCGTTCATGCTCTTATTTTCGAAACATTTCTTTTATTCAGTCGACGGAAGTAATTTTTTCGTGATATTCCCTTCCAAAAATGAAACGTTTTTGTTCTTAATACATTTTTTTTCTAAGAATGACCGTTCAGCACATACGAAGACTGACGGGTCATTGTTGATATAGATATGAAATTTCAGGAATTGCAAAAAATGAAATATTTTCCTGTATTGTGCTCTCGAAAATAAGCAATTGTTATATATATATATTTTCTACGATTAACTGTTCATGAAATACAAAGCGTGACAGACAGACGGACATTTGGCTATTATATACATAGAAGGATCTTATCGAACTATGTGGATTGAGAAGCGGAGGATATATAATGCATCCGCTTGCGACAGTTGGCCATTCTCGTTCACTCTTCATATTGCTATCTGGTTTCACATTAAAAGTGTTATTCACTTAACGTTATGCTTCTACCTTTCTAGTTTTTATTTATTATCATATTTTACTTTGCAACTATATAACTATATTAATATCAACAGCGACTGTACCAAACTGATAATGAAATGTATTTTAATCATTATTGGATTTAATTTTCTCTTATATTTGTTTATGATTATCTTGGTTTGGTTTGTGCTGAATTTTGCGCAAAGCTATACGAGGGCTATCTGTGTTAGCCGTCATAATTTTGCAGTGACAGACTAGAGGGAAGGCAGCTAGTTAACACCACCCACCGCCAACTGTTGGGCTATTATTTTACCAATGAAAAGTGGGACTAGCCGTCACATTATGATGTCCCCACTGCTGAAAGGGCGAGCATACTAGGTGACGAACATTCGGACCCGCGACATTATCTATTATAGGTAAGGCTGGGTTAAAAAATTTGCTTCACTGTTTTGTTACCTTTTAGTTTTTATCTACATACCTTATTTTTTTTCAGAAGTTACAACAATTACATTGAAATGGAGACACAAAAAACAATGATACTCTCTTTCTCAGAAGACGTTTTTCACAACGTTTATCTAGCGATCATGTAATATGTAAACTAATTTTACTTACTATTGAAATATATCTGTTAAGTCATTTACTCTGAAATAAAAATATAACAAATGGATGTTTAAAATCCTCAACAAGGTCATGTAAGATTAACATAATCTCTTGTATATGTCTGATTATCAGTTTAATTAACTCGCTTCATTACCTACCGCCACCTAGCCATTAAACTGTGTAGGAAACCGATATACACTTTGTGGATTAACTAACCTCAAAATCAAGGTTAATAACCTAAGAAACATTTGTCGTAACAATTTGGTTCCTATTTATTTTTTTGGAAAATTCCTACTAATCTTTAACGTTTTAGTCATTAGTATTAAAATTTAACTTCAACTACTGACTATATACATACACACAAACACCTTCGTTACAAGACTTGGTAACATTGTTTAATATATCCTGGTTGAAGAAGAATTATTTTAGGCTCTGACGGACTTGACCTACAACAAAACAAAATTGTAAGGAAAGTCAACGCTGGAAGAACAAAGTTTTGAGGAAACTCAATGAAAAATAACAGAAGTATTTTAAAAGTGTTATTGTTGCCATTTGCGATTATTTTATTTCGTTTGGCGATATTTTTTACTAGAAATTGCGAATTAACGTGATAAATTTATTTTCACTTGTTCACAAAATTCCTACAGAACTTACGATTTCGCAAGGAGGATCTTGGGATCGATATGATATCGAAGTTTCACTGCTGGCGCAGAAATCTCCAGATCATAACCGTGATTTTCGTAGTGACCTTGACATTTGGTTTGTTTGTTAATCAAGCACAAAGCTTGACATTTGCAACAAGAAGCTGAGATCATAAGATATTAAAGATAACATTATGTCAAACCTGCATAAAGAAATTACAGACTATCACTGTGATTTACGTTATATATTCCTTGAAATGTTGTTACCTTCTTATGCAGTATAATAACTCATCATTCAAATACATTTTTGAAATCATAACAAAGTACTTGTTGTTTGTTGCTTTTTGCGCAAAGCAACTCGAGGGCTAGCTATTTCTAATTTTGAATAGACGGTAACTAGAGTGATGGTAGCTAGTTAACGCCACCTATCGCCGACACGTGGGATACTCAAATCGAAGAATAAGATTTAACCGTCACTCTTATAACACATCCACGACGTTACTGGTAACAGTCCTGCCCTCTAAACACAGTTACATATACTAATAAAGTCATACATATATACGTATACTAGCGAAAGTACCCGGATTCGCTCGGCTATTAGGTAGATTTATTTTAGATGACTATGTCAGTAAGTGTATTCTGAACCCATTTTAGCATAAAAGTATAACCTATACACTTTTGTTGCTGGTTTACGGTACAGTAGTGTTAAGTTTGCCAAAGTTAACAGAGATGTGTATATCAAGAAATGGAAGTGATGTGTCAGATATGTTGTGTGTGTGTGTATTCTAGGGAAGTGATGTGACAGACATGTTGTGTTTATGTATGTATTCTAGGGAAGTGATGTATCAGATATGTTGTGTGTGTGTATTTTATGGAAGTTATATGTCAGACATGTGTTTGTGTGTATTCTATGGAAGTGATGTGTCAGATATGTTGTGTGTGTGTGTATTCTAGGGAAGTGATGTGACAGACATGTTGTGTTTATGTATGTATTCTAGGGAAGTGATGTATCAGATATGTTGTGTGTGTGTATTTTATGGAAGTTATATGTCAGACATGTGTTTGTGTGTATTCTATGGAAGTGATGTGTCAGATATATTGTTTGTGTGTGTGTGTGTATTCTAGGCAAGTGATGAGTCAGATATTTTGAACGTGTGTATTCTATGGAAGCGATGTGTCAGATATATTGTTTGTGTGTGTGTGTATTCTAGGCAAGTGATGAGTCAGATATTTTGAACGTGTGTAT
>NW_013668134.1:42295-44166 GCF_000517525.1 Limulus polyphemus
ATGTATTCACAAGTGATCATGCATTGTACATAAAATATATTTTCAAGTATTATAATGTAAGAACTTCTTAATATTAACAATATATATATACACATATAAACAGTCAAGTAAGTTTCAAAAGACCCAGAAACTCTAGCAAATAATTAACTGCTATTCTCCAAGAGTTTCTTTTGAAAAGATATATGCATATGTACAGATATCTACAATACTAACCAACTTATTCTATATATCTTACGAAAGGATGTGAGCATGTATTTCACATAGCTAATATGAAATTTATTTCGTTGAAAACTTTAAAATACAAAACTTTCCGTACAAGTCAACTCAAGTCGAAAAGTTTGAAAGAAAAAAAATGACGTAAATAGTTGCCCACAACAACCCCTTCTCTTATAATCTGTCACCTAATGTAGTAGGATGTTTGACCTATAGCTCCTACGACATAGTTTATAAGAACAGCTGGGTTGATTATGAAAGAAGTAGTATAGAATTATGTTTATTACGTAATTAGATGTAAGATATATTAAGAAGTAGCAAAAAAGAACTTTGCAACTTGCAGCAAGCTAACGTGTATCAGGTAGATAAAAACATTATAGCCTTTGTATGTATTAGGCCTACATACCATGTAAACAAAATGACCACACAAGATAAATAAAAGATTGGGAATTAAAAAATCTGCAAATAGGATAATAAATATAGCTAGTTCTTAGCTGATACGGTTCATGATGATTTACTGTAGCTATTGACTATTTGATCGCACTAATTCGAGATGTGAAATGTTAAGTTGCTGCTGGAGATTGTCATGGAGAATTGTTTGGGAATATAGTGAGCATTTATAGTTTCTGTTAGTTTCGATAAATTGTATATAACACATTACAACCTTTAGAATTTAAAATTGATAAAATATCAGCATATGAAGTATTCTTTCGTACTAAAACAAA
Source organism: Limulus polyphemus (assembly GCF_000517525.1). Lineage (NCBI taxonomy): Eukaryota > Metazoa > Arthropoda > Merostomata > Xiphosura > Limulidae > Limulus > Limulus polyphemus. Next base: position 43,234 of record NW_013668134.1, read on the forward strand.
TATAACTTAACTACATTAGTTGAATAATTACCACTTCCTGGAATATCGATGACTTTATATATTTTACATTTGAAATGCAAAAATAAATCATAAATACAATAAGTGATTACGTTTTTCATATTCTGAAACACAGATACACTATTGTCCAAAATGTCATATAAAAGAAATGTTTTACAGCCAACCAAATATTCTTATTTTCACAATATACATTAGGCCCACCTTACTCTAGAAAGCAACGATTCACGGACTTTTAGCAGTTACAATTGTATATTTTTTTTATTGTTAGCCGCTCAAAGAATTGTAGGAAACGAACTGCGAGATTATTTAGTGAATGGATGCGTGTGAAGATTAGTTAAACTATTCATTTCGTGCGTCAAAAGATGTTACTCAGGCGGAAACATCTATGTTCCAGCGAGTTGTCAAAATAGAAACAACAGTCGATCAAGAATAGATGTGTGGTTGCTACAAATGTTTCATACTGTTACAGGAATACACCGCACTGAACCTGGCACTATTTTTTTTATATGCAAAGTTTCAATAGAAATGTCTCATAATTTCAGCACTTTCTAGTTTTTTACTAAAAATAACAAAAATTTAACAAACTATAAAACTATTGCTGATAAAACAAGGAAAACAACATAAAACAGTGTGAATCTGAAGAATACGAAACTTATTAGTTTTAATCTGTTGTCTTTCACAAAATAAACACTTATATCCGTTTATAAACAAATACTGGGTGGTTAAAAAACAAACCATATGCTTAAAATGGTTGTATCTTGTTCTAACACACTGAGAATCACAATTTGTATTCGGGACAGTTTGGACAGTTTTTGGGTGCGACATACGTTTGCGGATTTAAGCGTTTACCTTCCAATACATTACTAAATGTTGTTAACATGTACACAGCGTGGTCACAAGTAAATAGACACCAAC
>NW_013668134.1:45166-51218 GCF_000517525.1 Limulus polyphemus
AAAATCTGACAATTCGACAGAGACTTGAGTTCTAGGCATGTTGTAGCACAAGATAATTAGTGTGCGGACCATTTTCATTTATATAGTGCTCTGTGAACAGAAATTAGTTAGCATAAATCAGTTAAATGACGAAAAATTAGGTGTCTATTTACTTGTGACCACTCAATGTACATATACACATATCTGATGGCAAAGTGTTAACACAACAGAAAATGTAGCAAGTCAATAAAATATGCAAATCTATCAAAGCCCCTTTCATAGAGAAAAAGCTCAGTTCGAAAGGAATAATCGCACTAGCAACCTAAAAGGTTCCAATACAGTCTGACTCTATGGACCCCATTTCGTGTAAGATACCCAGCAGGAATGGTACACCAACATTAACTTTGATATTTATTACTGAAGTTAAAACCATCCGAGAAAATTATTATTCTCGTTTATTACAGTTTTTAATATAAAGTCAAGATGTCCATTGGAATTCAGATACGACTAAATTATTGCACCATAAATTTAAAAGTTTTGTTTTTTTACTAGCATCTACATATGGAGAACAAAACCGAAAGACATGCACACAAACATTTATATGCTGTAACATTAAAAAAATGCCAGTTAGGTCATTAAAAGCTTACAATGGAATGCATGTACATTTATGAATGTTGTATACATAAGAAACTTGTATGATACAAATAACCATTTCAATATATACAGAATTCCAGACAAGACAAAATCTAAAGAGAATAATGATTGTGTAACGAATAAGCACGCGACATTAACGTTACACAAACCAACAATGTAATCAGTTAGGCTAAGACACTAAAGAAATTACGTTGACCCAAATCTCAATTAAAAACTACTAGAGGATGAAAATACCACACACCTGACCCATACCGCGGTAAGATCGGTAACGAAGTACAAAACCAAACCCACCACAACCGAGAGATATTCATCTGGTGTTTAAAATGAATGGCGGAAATAAAGGTGCACTTGTAAACAACTTCCAGCAGTGAACTGTGATCTGGATGGATAATTATAGCAGGAACAGGTAATGCTGCTTATTTCTGTCCATAATTACCTTTACTTTCTTTGAATAATTTGAGTTTGAATTGTCTAACTGTTTAGATGACGCTTGATGGGAAAACACAAATATTACCGATGTTGTTTGCTATGATTATAAGGCTTGATTAATATGTGACACTGAAATATACTGCTTCAAAATAACAAAGTTTTCTTTATTCTAGGAATGTGACAAGGCAAATATTGAATTCAGTCAGTGGCATCCCTTAGGTTATTTTTATGCACAGTAACTGACTGCTGACCAGTCACGTGATTTGGTATACAAACTTCTACTATTGGAGTCTATGTGCCCAAATGCTTATTCGATATTAGACTTAGCAGCCCAAGAAATGCTCAAAATGTTTTTTGTTAACGAGGCATATGACTAATGCATGTTTCACATCAACGTAGAAGGCTTAAAATGAGTTAATCATTTAGCCAATGATGTAATATGGCTCACTTCTCTAGTAGAGTTATTGGAGATGAATCATGTGCTACAAATCACCTTGCTAAAGTATCTCATAGATGTTTAATTAGATTAAAGTCCACTGGTCAGTCTACTGGCTTGATACTCGATAACTTGCTATACAAGCTAACATAGTGAGAGTATGTGCTTTTTATCATCAGAAGAAAGTTCTGCTCAACTGTAACTGCATATGACAACAGTAATGGGTGCACTACTATATTCTTGTATTGGCATTTCATAGTGCCATGTCATAGCCCATAAAATTCTGGTTATTGCCTAAACCACCATGTCGTAATTGACACGTGTGTGTTTCCCCTGTAAAATTGAAGTTGATTCTGGTCCTCAGCACTCTCCAAATGTGTATACATCTTGTATCATGTTTGAAGACAGGTTGTTTTTCGTGGCATGAAAGTATTAAAGCAAACCTTTATGAAAATATTATTATGACCATTTACGTGCTGATCTGTCAACCAATTGCTGCTTTGATATGTTGATTCAGTTTGGGGGCTGAAGCTTGCTGGTTGCTTCAAGCCCACACTGTCACATAGTACTGGTCTTGTAAAGTTGTCAATAATGGTCTACTGTGCCCAACTCTTCAGCCAATTATATTGATGATCTTGAAACAAATCCATATCCTGCTAACCACATTTCAGGAGACTTGTAGTCATTCTACAATAACTTATTGTATTTGACCATATTGCCCTCAGTATCATATAAACATTGAAGTGTCTCCGATGGGTTTCTGTGACATTTCACTAACAATATGAAATTTTTTGCATACCCTGCTGTTGTTCAAAAGGTCAAAGCTAAGCAACTGTATCAATTTCTGCAAAGATGGTAATCAAGATTTCTCCACCTGCTTTTCTAAATGCCCACAGAGAGAACAGAGATGGAAGCAGCCTTTCTGTGGCAAGAAGATATGCAAACACTACACTGTATAGAAAAATAGTATAGTGCATCATCTTAATGATGTCTGAGAAGAAAGACATTTTTCTTGAACTTTGGTGGTCAAAAGAAGGATGGGGGAAGGTTATGGTCTCTTATCCCTGAGAAGGCAGCACTTGCTGTTCTGCTGTGGCAGATGCAATCCAGTTGAATACATTCAGAAGACAGCTCGAGGGCAGTCTCTACAATCTGTGACCTTCAAATTACTGACTGTTGGCATTGCCATTACAAGATTATTTAGCAGAGTGGATGGAAGCCAGATCCATTATGCAATGTGAGGGGGACTGTCAGAGGGGTCAAAATAATTTAGAGGGATAGCAAATCTTCAAGAAATGGTACATTAAGGTTTGATTTGTTTGGAATTTTGCGTGAGCTATCTGCACTAGCCATCCCTAATTTAGCAGTGAAAGACTAGAGGGAAGGCAGCTAGTCATCATCACCTACCACCAACTCTTGGGCTACTCTTTTACCAATGAATATTGGGATTGACTATCACATTATAATTTTCCCACAACTGAAAGGGCAAGCATGTTTGGTGAGATGGGAGATTCAAACCCACGACCCACAGATTATGAGTCAAGTGCCCTAACCACCTGGCCATGCTAGGTTGGTATATTAAGGAGAATGCACCATGGCTCAATAGGATAGAAAGTTCTTTTAGACTATCAATGCCAAAAGGCAATAATTTATAAAGAACCTTGATGGTCTTTTGTAGTCTCCCTAAATACACATTGTAAATATTGTGCAAATCTATGTATCTCTGAATTCTGTTCTTTATCTAATCTATTATAATTTGTTTACATCAGGTAAAGTTTTGGGCAATTTTCAGGTTTGGGTTTTCTATTTAGTCAACTTATTCTATTTTTTTATCGTAACTGATGTTGAGTAACAATTTTGTCTGTTTTTCAGTATATACCATTCATATTAATCTATCTATCAGTTGATTAATTTTATGCTTAATTTTGTTGTGTGTTTTATTTACTTCAGTTGTACTTTTTGTTTTAATTCGTAATGTGTTTGACATCCATCTTTGTTTAAAATGATTGTGTGCTGGTCAGTTTCCACTTATAAACTTTTGAGCTACTTTTGGTGATTTAGAGTTTAAACTTTATTCAGTTCAATTCTACATTTGCTTCTATTAATTAATGAGTGTATTTTATTTATATTTAGTTTTCCTTTTACTTTCAGTATTGTTTATTTCATAATTTTTTTTAATGATTGTATAACATGAAGATATCTTTGGATCTATATATGTAAAATATAAATTTCAAAAGTGTGTCTGCTTTTCATGCCCACATTTTTTACAGATTTCAACTAAACTATGCATGCACACTTAGGCTCCTCCTCACCTTGGAGTGCCATAGGGATCAGCATTTAGATCTGCCACCCCTATGTTACTCTCAGGATGCCAGTGTTTCACTGTGTATCCACTTTTTGTTTGTTGGGCAATTGTCCCCCATAGAAAAATTGCCCCCCAGGCAACTGCCACCTCAGCCATAGAAGAATGAATTATCTAAAACTGTTTAACCCTTTTGTCCCATATATCCTTTACTGAGCATGTCGCGATTACTAACGTTATATAATTTTGCATAATTCAGTATTTTTATGTTATTACAATAAACAAAATTTAACATGAAACCTGTGTTATTTTCTCCTACTTAAACAGTTTTAGATAATTCGTTCTTCTATGAAATACAAGAAATATGTGTTTTTTTCCCCGTTTTAGCCAGTTATATTAATATAATAAGATATGGCTGGGGGGGGGGGCAGTTGTCCAGGGAGCAACTTTTCTACAGGGGCAGTTGTCAGGTTACCCCACTTTTCACCCGTAAGAGTGTCTTAGGGATTTGGCTTGGGTCTTATCTCCCATGTCACTCTCTAGGGGATATTGTCAGTCTACCTCTCACACCTATAGTCTTTGTCTTCAACTATACTTGGCATGTACTTAGCCAAGTTAGGACCTCCCCAGGGAGTGACATAAGAGGGTTGGCATTTGGATCTGCCACCCCGATGTCACTCCCAAGAGGCTATTGCTTGTCTGTGTGTCTGCCTTTCTCACCTACCTATCTAATCCACACTTGGCATGCACCCTCCCCCCGGAGTGTCATAGGGGGTTGGCTTCAGTCTTATCCACCATGTAACTTCCCAAAAATCACTGTACGTGTATCTGTTTATCCCATCCATGGTTTTTAACCATCCTAAACCAAACATGTAATGTACAGTTAAGACCCTTTGTGTAGTGATGTGTGTGTGGGGGGCAGCATTTAGATCAGACTACCTTATACCATCCCTGGACCCCCTTAAGTGATTCCTCTGTTATTCTGTTGATCTTTGCCAAACTTTGAAGGCACCATGAGGTATGACATATGGGTGTTAGCATTTGGGTCTGGCTCACATGTCTGCCTGTGTGTCTGTCTTTCACACTTATAGTTTTTGACTGACCTCAATTAAACTTGGTATATATAGCTGGGGCCGCCTGGGGAGCAGAATGGAGGGTTGGTGTTCGATTCCCTTTGTCGACCCCCAGGGGTCCCTATGCATTTCCCATGCTATTCTGTTACTTTTTACCAAACTTTGAAGGCACCCTGGAGAATGACATAGGGTAGTTAGAACCAAACATCAACTCTCCATGCCACTTTCCATAGCTTTCAAACAAATATAATTCAACACAAAAACATTTTTAGGAATGAAAAAAATTTCTAGAAAAACTACAAAACTATCCGAGGGCTGTGGTTTGTTTCTAAGTCTGTTAAATTTCCCATAAAATTCTGTAGTTCTTTTCTGCAAAAGCTAGGTCTTTTCACTTTCCCACCAAACCATAAAATGCACGGATATAAATAGAAATGTTTGAGTGTGTTATATTAAAATGGTTTTGAATATGCAAATCAAAAAGTCACATGGAATGGAATGTATCAGAACTATGTGGTGCCACCAAAAAATATCACTTCTTAAAAGGGTATGCAACAGCCCTTTCCAGCACAAAATAATCATACATTCAGATCATAAAGGTGTGTTTATCTCAAGGATTTAGAATTTACAAACAAGGATATCCCTTGTACTTAATGACATTGGAAAACAAAACAATATGGATCAAGTTGAAGCATCAGGCCCATCCAGAAAGAGATCTGCAACAAACTGTATCCCTACTGTGATAAGCAAAGTGTGGAATCTTGTAACAACTGAGAATCCATGAACAAAAAAGTCAGTGGCAAAAGCCATCCTCAAGCTGCAGGCAACAACAAGCAACATAATCAAGAATGACCTCCATCTGGAAGAACAACATAAGTCACGTGCCCAAAAGTTGCTTTCATGAGCTTTTTTTTTTCCTACTTTCACACACTTCAAGCAACTGAAGAACAAAATGAGCATACATGCTATACCATATTTCATAACATTTTAAAAGGACAAAAATTGAGCTCATTAGCCCATCAAGGATGTTCCTTACAGCTCCCAACTACAACCACCCCTTACTACATATGTATTCTTGAACTAAGTTAAATTTTCTGCCTCCAAACCCTTGAAGGCAGCTCATTCCAAAAGCCAACCATCCTGTTTGAAAAGTAATACTGTATAAACTTCAGACGACTCCTA
>NW_013668134.1:52138-66372 GCF_000517525.1 Limulus polyphemus
ATACCAAACTGCTTTGAGTGAGTCTGCAATGCATCTTTAATCACACTCTCCAAAACCTTTCCAACAACTGATGTAAGACTAACTGTCCTATAATTGCCTGGACAATGTTTTATCCCCATCTTTAAATATTGGACTAACATTAGCCAACTTCAATCTTCTAATACTCTTCCATTACTTAATGACCTAACAAAATATTAACTAGTGGACATAACAATCATGTCAGCAGACACAGAGCTTATGGATTTCTGTGTGATTGGACCCTTGAAGCAAACTGTTATAATATAATGTACTCAAACTCTATAGTTTATAGTCTGCTTTATCCCATGGTATTTCAACTTTGCCTGTAGCTATTTTCAAGGCAGATCTTCTTTAGTGGTTTTTCATATGACATGTTGTGACACTGTAAAAGGGGTGGAACATAGTACACATCTAATACAATTTGTGAAAGAGAGATGAATAATTATATCTTCCAGGAATGATAGCTTCTTAAGAATATAAACCTATGCTTTGGGAAGAGCAGAAAAATTTATATATAAAAAAAAATTGGTAAGTGCATTGTTTACAGGTAAGACTCCTCGGAGGTGCAGCGATAAATAAATTTGAGCATTTTGTTTAATTGTCTTTGCAAATTACACAAATAAATGTTACAAAGTGACAAAATATCGTTCTAAAATAGTTTTGAGTAAAAACATTTGAGTTAAAATTGTTATTTTTCATAACCATTGAAATTTAACATACAGGTGTGCATTTGACACCTGAATGGTGCTCATCAGTTTGGATGCAGTTAATTTTTTTTTTTACCTAGTGTTTGTCCCATTTGTTTCATGATTTGACTCCATTTTTCATTTTATTCATTTTTCCTGGCTATAGGGACAGTTTCAATAGAGTTTCTTTTCATTGAGTAAGCAAAAAACTACAATTTTTGATCAGTCAATGAGTAAACACATTATACCTATAATAGCTTTCACTCCAGACATATAACCAGAAGATAAAGAAAATCGGCTAGGCACAAAATGTGTGTATGTACAAACACACATACATACATTTTTAGCCATGGCAAAGTGGCTTATAGAATGGCTCTGAGCATTTTTCAAGTACAAACTTTTAGCTCATAGCTCCATATCTTGACCGATTTGAGATCTAATTACAGCCACAGCTATTGAAGATTCCCTCTTGTTTAATAACTAACTTATATGAAATAACAATAAATGAAATTTAAAAATAAATGCTGCATTGTGACTGATAAACAAACTTAAGTACAGATAAGCTAATATCCTGCAAGTTAGCAGTGATAGACTAGAGAGAGGACAGCTGGCCAAGATCACCCACCGCCAACTCTTGGGGTACTCTTTAACCAATGAATAGTGGGATTGACCATCACATTATAAAGCCCTCGCAGCTAAAAGAATGAGCATGTTCTGTGACGGAAGTTCGAACCCGCGACCCGCAGATTGCCAGTCAAACACTAACCACGAAGTCATGCCAGGGTCGAACACTAACCAATAAGTCATGCCAGGTGAATGTTCTGGTTTATAAAAAATGGAAGTTTTGTTAATCTGTAATGCTATTTTTTAACTTTTGTTTTTTCTTATACTGATTGATTTTTTACGAACTTCATTAAACCTTTCATAAGGATTCATAGATAGTTCAGTACTTACCACGGTTTTACATTTGGTAACAAATCATGACCCAAGCTCACGACCGGTTTGCTGATGTTAGGTCTTATCATGAGTTTTAGGTAACACTGCATATCGCCGCTAGGCAGTAAAATACAGTAGACACGTGATGTAGCTTGAAGGTAACTTCACAACTATTTAACTGTGGTATCTTAAATGCTTTGTGCAAACACATATGAATTAATAACCAGCATATTTTCCCTGAATACCACTGCTTTTATAAAAAATCCACCCAAAATATTCCCAGTGTTTCAAAAGTCACTTCCGTGTTCAGATGACCAGGTTCAGGAAACCAATGAACATAATGTTGTGAAACTAGGTGTGTAGACCAATATTATTATGCGGAAGACAGTGTACATATTGCACTGACTTGTTAAAAAAGAGTGATATTAGACGAGAGATTCTACACCCATAAGCACCATCCGCTCATCGGCTTTGCTAAACTGGTTTACACATCAAGTTTTGTCATAACATCGTATCCAGGGCACAAGCGGCCGCACGATGGAGAGAGGGGGTCACCCCCCCTAGAATTTCAGAAGAAAATGTATTTGAATACTTAATTTTAAAGTGTGTTAGAAAATAATACTATTTAAATAAAAATTACAAAATTAAGTGTAAATAGATAAGCCATAATTAACCACAGAATCGCTTTCAAACTTAAAGGTAATGACTTGCTCCCACTTGAATTAAATTTTGTGGACCCTATGTCCATCGGTTTCATAACCTAATCACCTGAACAGCGGAAGTGACTTTTGAAACACCTGATACCTTATATTTATTATACAACTGTTTTCAAATCTATAGAAAATAATACATCTATACGAATCTATAAGAAATAATACATCTATACAAATCTATAAGAAATAATACATCTATACAAATCTATAAGAAGTAATACATCTATACAAATCTATAAGAAGTAATACATCTATACAAATCTATACGAAATAATACATCTATACAGAAAGATCTAACTTCAAATTATTTAATTTTGTTATAAATAGGTAATAATAACAGTTATAGAACGTTAAACATTAATTTACGCGTTTGGTATTTCAACGTGAATGTCATCTTCTGCGTCACGTGGGCTAAACAGCCAGGTCAAAAACCTCCAAGGTTTAAATATAGTCATCACTAAGTTAGAAGTATTGATCATTTATCTGAGATGAATAAATAAAATTTAATGAATTAATAAAGAACGTTGATTCCAAATGGTTCATACTATTCATACGATTTTCTATTCAAATAAATACAGTTTCGTTTAATGATATTTCTTCTACAATACGTCTCAGTTTTTAAGTTACTTGATGTCAGGATGAGAAATAAAAATCAATAACTTCAACATACAAATTCACTCGAATTGAAAACATTTACAAATAAAAATCTGCACATACATTTTATTTGATGCGTTACGTTCTAGCTCCAACATTAGTGAAATGTAATGAAAAAAATCAAATCAAACAGAGAAAAGATAGAAAGAAGTAGTGATATAAAAACTATAGGCCTTTCTAGTGCTCAATGTACCACGAAGGTGGCGACCTCTAACACATACATTTTCCATTCTGCAAGCCAGTTTCATCCAGGGCAGAGACCACAAGATACTGTACATTTCTATATCATACTAGTTTACTGAGTTGTCTGTTAACACCTTATGATACCACATTTAAAAACAAGCAACCGCCTCAACGAAACTAAAGTTTAAATAATACATGCGCATTTAGCGTTATGGAAGACCTGGAGGTCAGCATGCACGAGCGTTACTTGACCTACATGTGTTTAACCGTGAACTACAACAACAGCCTAAAGCAAACGACTATACTAGCATTTAGGAATTCTGGCTTATGAAATGTTCGTTATAGTGTATAATTTCCTCTAGTACAGAACCTGGATTTCCCCATAAAGCTCTTTAATTGGAGTCAGATTTTGTGATTATTGATGTCGATGGAATAAATGGATATTTGCTGGCTGATTGTTCTGTCCTCTTGGCAGGAGTTACGTTACACACCAGATCTGTTATATCACAGTGTCAGATGTAAATAAAAACACAACAAAAGACAATAGATGTATGCAGTTTTCTTCCTCCGGTATATCAATGAACTGTTTCTTATCTATTCAAAACTTACAAAGTACTCTTTTTTTTAAGATTACAATATCGCACAACTATAGAAAAGACGAAATGAAGCTATCAATCAGAATGGTTAATACGAAAACAATTGCGATGAATCAATCGTCAATATAACCTTCCCAAATGTTAATTACGATTAAATATCATATAACTGATCACAAAACCAGAGCGGACTCGATTGCCTGTGATGTAGATGTTACTACTTTTACCACATTAGTTTTACAACTCGTGTTATTCATATAATCATCACCATTTATCTAATATGACGAGAACAAAAAACCAACCGTTTGTAAGCCTTTTTTTTAAACATATTATCTGCGTACTCGTCGTATGTCGAAATGTCATGATAATATAATTCCATTACTCAACCTAGTGACAACTTAATGAATACAAATTTAAAAGACGGTTTTCCAACAACTCTCTTAAACAAAAGTAATAATTTAGTGTATTTGAACTTCGTAGGTTCCAAAGAGGTAATGAGTGTGTTATTCACTCCTCCTCCTCCTCCTACACTCCAGATATTACCAAAGCGATCCAACGACTCTCGTCTGACCAAAGAAATAAAACAACATGAATTATAATCGTGGATTAATATTAATTCCATGAAAGCTGAAATAAAATCATGTGTCTGGAACAAGTGGCGCACGTTCACAACAAAAAGAGAGAAAGATAAATATAGCACTTAAAGAGTAATATTTCTGAAAATGAAAGAGGTCTTTGAACCTTTTTCACAGGCTTTACACATACAGAGATGTAAAGTGTTGCTTGATTTAACGAGGATATGCCTATGCCATACAGTGCTGCCTTAAACAGACAATATTATTTTTTGTCTCTCAACGTCCATGATATCAGCTTTGGTATTATCGAATTGTAAGTCAGTCATCAATACAACGTTGGGGGTTATTTAACGTTGTTAAAAAAAATGAGGTTCTGATGACATTTATGGTAACACTGACCCTTAAAACTGAGCAAACTTACATGCTGAGGAAACACTGTTAAACACTTCTCATAACCTTCAAGTTGAGCACAAGACAAAAATATGATGTACACTTTAAGTCATATATGTTATATGTATAATTAATGAGGTAGGAATAAAGAAATACATAACATAAACTGTTTTAACACCATAACTTTACTTAGGAATGATAAAAACTTGATACACATGCTTTTTGTGAACATCCTCATAGCTTGAAATAAAAAATTTGCAAATTTTCTGAAACGTTAACGAGCTATGGTCAATTAATTTTAATTAATGCCTTCGTTGGTAGTAATTAGACTCATAATAAAACAGTTGGTAAATATATTTGAATTTGAAAAAATCAAGCTATGGAAGAGTGTAATATCAACAAGTGTGTTCAATTACATGCTGATATTGGCTTTAATGGTGAAGTGGAAACGGAACGAAAACAAACTGGTCTTATTTTTATTTCAATTACTACAGGTTAATTAGTAAAGATTTTAAGACAAGAATGAGTTATTCATGTAGAAAATAAGCTAAACTGTTGATTTAGGCTAAATTTGAAAAATGTGATATTTGAAATACCGGGGGAGCTCTTTAAGGGTCAGTGCTACCTTAAGTACATTGTGTCTTAGGTTAACAGTTTACAGTCCATAAGCAGCTGCTTTTGAAAAATCTTCACTCTGATAAACACTCTGTAATATACAAAAGATTATTCAAAAACACGTTTTAAATCTTTTGTGTCAGTTCGTTTAGTTTATGAAAATAAATTAATAGAAAACAACAACAAAACAAACAAACAGTCAGACGAAAATGACCATTTCCACGCCACATAAGATAAAATCCAATATATATATTCGGTGTCTCTCCTCTACCAATGTTTTCTTCCAAAAATATCTATTCAATCAACGATGTACGATACATAAAAGCTGATCGTAGCAAGCTGGTGACCTATAAGTCGGGTTTTAAGAGTATTGCTTGTATAAATGCGTTTCTAATTAGAATAATTACCTTACATGGTAGTTACATCAAGAGCTCTATGCATATATAAATAACAAAGTTAACTAAGCACGTACACGACAATAAGTGGATTCTCCACAGCACAGAAATGTATCATTCATGAAATCCAAAACACGTTTAACATTAAGTTCTAATTTCAACTGTCTAAGAGTTCTAGTCCTGAATAAGTTAGCCAATATTTAATAGAGACTATTCTTTCTGAAACTTATAAGTGTTAAATCGTAGCAAAACTACACACGATAGGTTACAATTTTTTTTATTCTTGTGTGTAAAATGAAGCCAATAATCTTTAAATCAATATTATAAAATACATTCTTTGTAATCATACAAACGATCCAGAGAAGGCAATATTGTAGAAGGCAATAAACCCTGTTAAGTTTTGGGCATGGTCATATATAAATTAGACACATATGTTAACACTTCATTTTAATATACAAACAAAGAATAGCTTTTATTTTTACAAGTTTGGCAACTCTCCAGGTCCCGAATTTATTTTTTTAGTTTCCTCTACAAAAGCAATTACTCAGCTATTATTCCTAGTATGTCGACAATGTAGTTGCAATATAATGCGTCATCCCTTGGTTGTTTGTTGAATTTCGCGCAAAGCTACACGAGGACTATCTGCTCTAGCCGTCCCTACCTTTAGAAACGATGGACTAAAATGGAAGGCAGCTCTTGGGTCATTCTTTATCAACGAATAGTGGCATTAGCCGTCACATTATAACACCCCCAAAGCTGAAAAGAGCGAACATATTCGGCGAAGGTATTCGATCCCGCGTCCCGCAGATTTTGAGTTGTGCGCTCTAATAACCAGGTCATACCAGGTCGCATTATTGCTTATGTAATGACCTCACTATTTTTATGTAAGGGTAAACATACATATATGTAAAATTTACTGGAGAAAAATAAAAATACTATATAAAATGCCTTAATAATCAAAACCGCGTAGACTGCTGGTGTTTCAGCATAATTCAGAGTGAACTACACTGGTTAAACTTCAAGTACAAAGAACCGCAATCGAAAGAAGACTGTTATGTGTAATCGGGTTTGTAGCACATTAAATCGCATTGTGAAACCATAGAGAGAGACAATAAAACCAAAATTATGCTTAGAACTGAATAGTTGACGTCAGCTCAGAGATCAATACTTGATATTAGCATTCAATGTTCGGGGAAACAGTTCAAAAAGATCTCAACCATCAGATATACCATGCATTACCGGTAGAGCAGCTATACATAGTCAATCATTATTCCAAACAACGGAAATGGTACATGCAATGACAAAGACTCGGGAACAATGACGAAATTATATTTCATGAAATACATTAACATTCACCTTTTCCCATCAGTGTAACTTTCGAAGTAAAGGTTGGAAGATATCAAAGTTATATCACTTCTGTAGTTATATTTGCACTTTATTAATATCAGTTTTTATATGATTACACTTAAAACGACGTTAATGTATCACTTATTCACGATAAGATTACTTTGGGACTGTTGGACAAGTTTAGTTTTTGGCGTATGTGAATTTCGGTTCATGTCTACGTGTTCCAGGTACTAAACAGGTTGGGCACAGAGGTTGTCAAGCTTGTTGATTTCTGATTATAAATATGTTTGTGTGATTGTTGGATCACCTCGGCTGTCAAAGTGATCAAATTAACTATTTTTCATACTACTCTTTACTTATTGTTGAGGCCTGGAATGGCCTGGTGGTTAGGGCTCACCCTTTCAGACGTTATAATGTGACGGGCAATTCCAATATTCGATTAGAGTAGCCCAAGGATCGATGGTAGGTCACGTTGACTAGCTGCCTTTCCTCTAGTCAATCACTTCAAAGTCAGGGACGGCTAGCGTAAATATCCCTTGTGTAGCTTTGCGCAAGATTCAACATACTTCAAAACTGGCGAAGAATAAAGCCATTCCTTCGGAGTGAATTATGAGCTACCGTGTTTTTTTAACCACATCAGTTTATAGTCTACTGTATAAATATTTAGACCTTGTGTTTTTTTGTTTTCGTTGATAATATATAAGTGTATATACTTTATAAATAATCATATTGGATAAAAATGTAAATTTATATTAATAAAAGGTTTAATATGTTATTGGTCATTATATCAATTCATCGGTCAAGCAGCAAGGTGTCGCAAAGTTTCAACAGGAATTTCATACATGTTTTATAAGAACCACCTTTTATCCTAGAAGAATGTCAAAGCAGGAAAGGAATATAAAAGTCCGGTTTCAAGAATATTCGGTAAAGGCTTGATGTGATCAAGATCTGGTGATTGAATAGGCTAAGGTAAAAAACAAAAGGCTTCTTCATGTTCCGTGGACTGACTTAGTCGATGTATGTTATGTCGGCATTATTGAATCACATATAAATTATCCATCATCATCTCTACAAATGTCCAGACAGCTCTAGATCTACAGTCACGTGACTAACAGTATCATTGAGAGCAAACCGCACTGACGTAGCTTGTAAAACGCCTCCGAAACGTGACTGGTGACTGCTTTTTCCGAACAGAAATATTCTTAAAGCGAAATTGATAAATAATTTAGAGGCCAAGGACACAAGATAGGGCAGCTCAGTGTTTTCCACATGAATGTAAGTACTCACATAGCTTACATTTTAGAACAATAGTCTCCGAACCCAATCATGGATCCGTGAAGTGAAGGCTGTGGTTTCCAATCCTGTAGCCATTGTGAAAAAGCTCACCATATTTTCTGCTACTGTTAATAAAATAATAAACAATCTTTGAAGTCGACGAAAAATCATTAGCCGAAAATTCACAACCTTTCAGACATCTCGAAAATAATGGTTGTTTTCTTGAGAAAGATGATTAAAAAAGTTGAAATCGTATCAGTCTCTTTCGACCACACACGTGTTAAGTCTTCTTATGCAGCTGCAATGAATTTTAGTGCCTTTCGTTTGCTTAAGCGTATTTTTGTAATTCGTAGACCTAAGACATCAAGCGGTGTAGGACAATATTAACATGGTAGTTTGTAAAGAAACCTGATCTCTTGGAAATATCGCTGCTCGACCTTTGGTAAGAAGGATGGAAAGCAAATAGAGCATGATCAGAGAAAAGTGTGCTCTTCAAAATTAGTATGTCGAACTTAATCATTGTTTTAAAGAAAGAAATTAAATAACATTTACAGAAATATTATCATCATTAAAAAATGTCATTCTGGTAATTAATTGGATTATCTTGGGCTTCTTAAATGTTCTTGTTTGAATAGCTGCTGATTTTCCTGCCTTCAATATAAAGATTCAACAAACTCGTAACCACCGCACAATGAAACTGCGAACAGTTGGAGTGTACACTTCTTCGATCTACATACAAATGCAAATATAACTGCAGAAGTGATATTACTTCGATATCTTCCAACCTTTCCTTCGAAAATTACACTGCAATACGAACTCAACGTCTTTACACAGAATAAAAATAAGCAGAAGCTAGGAAAACAAAATGAAGGCTATTTTAGGCAGTCTTAAAAGAATTTGACAATGAGCATAAATCATAAAACACTGATAGCCAGGTGACTTATGAATATCAGTTTTGGGGTTGACCTTTTATAAGATGGCACAGCGTCTTCATAGCAAAATAATAATACTAATTATTACAGAATAAGCTACGGACTGTATTATCTTGGAGTCTAGAAGACTCTCTGCTGGGATTGTTTGTTTGTGGTTAAGCACAAAGCGACATAATGGACTATTTGTGCTCTGCCTACCACGAGTATCGAAACCCGGTTTCTACCGTTGAAAGTCCGCAGACATACCGCTGTACCACTGTGCTGGGATACTCATTATTGTCCATTTCTAGACTCCAGGCAGTCCACAAACGATTCAATCTAGCATTATCTAATTTCTTTAAACCTAAACTCCTTATAAAAGTATTAAAAACACATATTCATGAATACGAAGAGGAAAAAAAAACATTGGAAAGCTTCTGTATGTAAATAAAAGTCAATGTATGTAAGCATACATTGGCGTTGTCAGAACTGTTTAAAGGAGTGGAGGGAGGTCGTTTCTGAAATCCATAGCACATGTAAGCCTAAGTATATAAGATTCAATTATAGTCCAGTACATTGTCCACAGCAAGGTTAATTTCGCATTGAAGAAACACATTAACAAAATAAAGAGGTTATAAATAGGAAATTATCACGAAACGTCCAACAGCTTTTGCTGCACTGTTTTCTTCGGCTATCAGAAATGCAGCTGAAGTTTGAAAATAAACTTATTGAACATTTCCTTCTGTATACTTTAGGCCTCCCAGAATCCGTGTTTCGATACCCGTGGTGGGCAGAGAACAGATAGCCCATTGTGTAGCTTTGTGCTTAATTAAAAACAAACAAACAAACTGTATACTTTAGCTGACGCCCCCTATAGGTACAGCAAGACTTATTAATTCACTACAGCAATAAACAACACTAGCTAAAAGTCTGCCACTTGTGATGTTAGTTATAATACTACAATAACATAATTCACGGATTTAATCATTATATAAGACGTACGAAAGTTTATATCAATGAAATATCACTGTAAACATATCCATATCCTACAATAGTTCCCAAACTGTGTTGTGTAATTAGATGTACATTACTTGCATTGTTATAAGTGAAATACCTCTAACTTTAACAAATTAGAACTAATTAATAAATGCATTTTGAAAGAAAATACTACTCGTACTGTTATATCAAGGGTGAGTCGTGACACAACCTGATGTTAAACTGCTGGTCCAATATCATGAGACAACCATCTTACACAATTATACTGAAATGTATCAACATACAAATGTAAAATGTCTAAATATCAAACTTTCTATCAAACTAATTTCTTCACTTTTGCTAAATTCTGAAAGGAAATAAGCCGTTCATAAGAATATTCTGGCATGAAAAATGTACATATTAACAAAATATGTACTATATACACCAGATTACAAACAATAACATTGTCATACATGTACATATACCTAAATAGTACAAGCTTTATTTCATACATGGCCAAGGCTCGTCCATGCAAAATACTTACAAGCCTATGCATTCTACCCGTACATAAAACATACATATTACCTAACCCATTTTCTCAGAAAACGACATTATCTTCACCTACGCCGTATCCAGAGGGCATTCCCGCTGTTGATTTTCCCGACTCAGAGTGATGGATGTGTTCCCGTGTTTTGGTAAACAGTGCAATAGTAGTAAAAATATCATCAAGCAAGTTATAACACAACGGTAAACAGTGCAATAGTAGAAAAAATATCATCAAGCAAATTAAAATACAACGGTAAACAGTGCATTAGTAGTAAAAATATCATCAAGATAATTAAAATACAACGGTAAACAGTGCAACAGTAGTAAAAAATATCATCAAGCAAGTTAAAACAGTGCAACAGTAGTAAAAATATCATGAAGCAAGTTAAAACAGTGCAACAGTAGTAAAAATATCATGAAGCAAGTCAAATCATCAAGCAAGTTAAAACAGTGCAACAGTAGTAAAAATATCATGAAGCAAGTTTAAACACGACGGTAAACAGTGCAATAGTAGTAAAAATATCATCAAGCAAGTTAAAACAGTGCAACAGTAGTAAAAATATCATGAAGCAAGTTAAAACACGACGGTGAACAGTGCAATAGTAGTAAAAATATCATCAAGCAAGTTTAAACATGACGGTAAACAGTGCACTAGTAGTAAAAATATCATGAAGCAAATTAAAACGCGACGGTAAATAAAAACAGTACTTATAAACAGAATGCAATGAGTGCAATGCAATCTTGAGTGTAATCTTTACTCAAAGATGGTCTGTAACTACTGAAAACTATTTATGTAAAGGCCTTGCTAGAATCAAGATCAACGTGATAAACAATTTAAATAGCTACGACTAATACGGTAGTTTTACTTTTTCAGAAAACAACGTGTTATAAATATCATTAAAACAAACACAAAGCTTCAACAAGAAAGTTGTGGTTCAGATTATAACTACAGTCATTTACTCAAACCCCGTACGTGCATCTGACCAAATTCAAATGTAACCATGGTCTAGGATCTTCGTGTCGTACTTACATCGTTCTAAAAACCACAAGATGAAAAAAACCGTACAGTCCCAACTCAATAAACTTAAACCTAATCCGGCCCAAACTGTGAGGAGAAAATGTAATAAGACAATTATGCTAACATACTTTAGCTGACGTATGCATACTGTATCATCCGTTTGATTGTTTTGAATTTCGCGCAAAGCTACACGAGGGCTATCTGCGCTAGATTGCAGCTAATCACCGCCCACCGCCAACACTTGGGCTATCTCTTTTACTAACGAATAGTGGGATTGACCGTCACATTATAACACCCCCATGGCTGAAAGGGCGAGCACATTTGGTAGGACGGGAATTCGAGCCCGCGACCCTCAGATTGCGAGTCAAGCGCCCTAACCACCTGGCCATGTCGGGTCCGCTCGTTTGAGAAAGAAAAGTAGCAAAAATACTAGTAATCACTGTGACAAACTGGTTTGAAATTAAAAATCCACTACAGCAAAAGTTCGTCTAATTCTGAAATTTTCTGCCCAATAAATTGAATGATTCAACAGAAGAGGGCTGCTTAGATAGTCATACAGTACATTCAGGAAGGGAAGTAATTCTTTTAGTAAAATATACACACTGTAAAACATACTGTTGGTGTAAACGTGCTTTGTAGTCAATGGGAGAAAAACGTATACACTGGATAGGTGAAGTGTAGAAAAAGTGTCATTGGCCACTGTTCAGTTCTTCACATTATGTAGCGGCTATATACCAACAGTACGTTTGATACTTTGTACTATGATATAGGTCCAGCTTATCTCTCTTTGGTTAACTTGGGTTCAGGGTTACTGATGAGGAGTGAAATTCTCCTAAACTAGTATAACCTAATAACACACGTTGATCAAAGTGTAGACTGAACTGGATCTCCCTTTAACTTAGACTTCGAGATTAAACAATTTTCGGAATATTAAGTTTATTTATTATACACACTGTCATTATAAATCAATGTTGTTTACTTCACAAGAGTAACGAGATTAAGATTTCTACATCAAGTACAAATATGTATACATGAAAAGTTATCACGTAAATATAAAGCGGTTTTTAGTACCACTACAATCTTTGGCACTAAATTTTGTTCCTACATATGGATGAAATCAACAGGCCTAAAATTTGTGATAAAAACCACGTTAATTGGCGATGTTTGAAATGTTTCAATTTTATAGCTAGATAATATTAATAAGTTAAAAGAATTGTTGTCTACTATAATAAGGAGGGGATATCTAAAACACACCTTATGAACACGATTCATAAACTCGATCGATTATGTTGTTATTGTAAATGTTAATGGCCGAAAAGTCCATGCTTACCTTATTTGCCCACCACAGAAATACGCATGCATCTTTTATAATAAAAATAACAACGTACAACACCATTAGGTAACCTTTCCTGATTCTGGGATTCCCTAATTAATGTGTTTATAGTGATAACAAAATAGAAAGGTGTATACTTGAAATAACTGTAAAACTATCAGGACAGAGCTGTTACTATTTGCAACAGAGAAAAAGTGTTTGGGGGGGAACAAAAACAACAGAAAAGATCATATCATCTATTCTGATACTTGACTCCAATGGCAAAAATAATTTATAAGTGAAGGTGGTATATTTCGTGAAGGCAGCCTCATTAAAGCTAGTGAAGGTGGTATATTTCGTGAAGGCACCCTCATTAAAGCTACGTAACGATTTTAAATAAAAAAATTGTCAGTGCTTTGGCTTACTTCGTCTACACTCCAGTGTTTATTTTGATTTCACATGGAAAGAAATACATGCGAAATTACAAAGGTTCAACCACCGACTGGGATAACCTACAATAACCGCAACACAAATAACAGCTCTTTCGACAACCATGATGCCGAATGGCCATCTTTCACGATTTACTTGTTAAAAGCGTCCATCATTTTTATTTATATCAGAGTTCCCACATCTCTGGCAATGGACCCGATTGTAAGGAGAAATTAAATTGTATCAACATCACGTGAACTTGAATTGTGAGATTATCAACAGTCTCTTCTTAGTACCCAATTTTAGTAGGTCTAGTGATAGACTAAGATTCTGAATAACTTTAATAACTGAATGTCACTGAGTAAGTTAGATTCAGGAAGTGAATGTCACTGAGTAAGTTAGATACAGGAAGTGAATGTCACTGAGTAAGTTAGATACAGGAAGTGAATGTCACTGAGTAAGTTAGATTCAGGGAAGTGAATGTCACTGCGTAAGTTAGATTCAGGAAGTGAATGTCACCGAGTAAGTTAGATTCAGGAAGTGATTGTCACTGCGTAAGTTAGATACAGGAAGTGAATGTCACTGAGTAAGTTAGATACAGGAATGAATGTCACTGAGTAAGTTAGATACAGGAATGAATGTCACTGAGTAAGTTAGATACAG
>NW_013668134.1:67333-73251 GCF_000517525.1 Limulus polyphemus
AAGTAATTTAAGATGGCGAGTATGGTTTTATTTTTCTCTAAATATATATATATATACATAAGCAGTTTCCATGCTCAAATCCCACCAGAGTGTTCAAAACATAGCCATAATGTTGCTCAACATGATACATATTATGAGAAACGTCAAAACCTGTCCTTCACTTTTCGGCATACTTAGATCATCTTTCTTTGGTATGCAGATTAACAAAGCCATGGTCGATTGATTGTATTAGCACTGGTTGTCCTTGGTGGTGGCAGTGATAATGCTGTTTCATCTGCAATAGGTCCAAGTACAAATTCTCTCTCTCACGCACACACACACAATTTAACTATATATGTATACGAGTTACAAAGATATACACAAGTATGTCTTTAAAGCAGTACTGTATAAACACTCGAGTAAGTTTTTATATCACGTACTATCTACCAAGTTAAACAAAAACTCACTAATGAGTCACAGCTTGGAAGACAAGCAAACTTTTAGTATGGAAAAATCAAACTTCTTAATCCAATGATAGCGTTTTGTGGCATGCCATACATTCTATCATAGATGAAAATAAAGAACACTCACTAATGCCGATTAATACTCTGACTGATAGTATATATAAGATTATGTTCTGATAAAAGAGTTAGCACAAAGGATCACACATAAAGTGTAATAGACTTAAAATAAGTGACAATCTTCTACGTTATATTAAACTAGCAGAGACCCGCAAAACATTTGCGGTCAAATTAGTATATTTATTGCAACAGTACTTCTTTAAATACAGGATTTCTAGAGTAACACAAAAGAATTATAATCGCATGAAACCAAACTTGTATAATTCTACTTGTCTTAGGCCTAATATTAGTTAAGCCTTTATTAAATACGGCCTATATTCGATAAAGAGATAAATTAACACTGTAACTTGTGGACGTTTTAACTTTAGTTTAGTTAGGGCTAAAATTTATCGTAATTAATAATATTAATAAATAACTTTATAATGTTATTCTACGACCTAGCGTAAGGCCTTTTTAAAATCTCTGATAGGCTTTTAATATGTTGTTGTATAAAATGTCTACGTAATTAAATTTACACCCACGTTGTGTTTACATCCGTTGAAATGAAGTGTGCGAGGATGCGCATTTACATAGTAAGGTGCGCGCACATTTCCAGAACAGTGAGTATTATTATAATAAGATGTTTTTGTCATGTACTAATAAAATAGCAGGAATAAATAACAGTTATGTAATGTCAAAACGTTATGTATGAACAGACGACGTAGTATAAAATTATCTCGAGTAGTCTAAAATTATTAGTGAACAAATAACTAAAAAAAATGATATTTTTTAAATATTTGACCAACAGTTTTTTACGTACACATACCCCTTGTCCTAGACAGAAAATACGTTGTGTATTTATTCAAATTCCTTGGAGGAGCGCTACACGTACTCAACTAAGAGTTGTATAACAGTTCTTTACTAAATGCTCAGTACATGTAATCAAACAACTTGATTACATTAACGTAAACCACGGTATCATAAGATTCACAATAAACAATTTTTACATACGGTTTTACATAAACGTGTCACACTTTGTTTTATTTATGGGCTTAAAGAATAATGAATATCAAGCGAACATTGTTAACGTGTTAAAAATGACATTAATATAATTTTATTTGATAAATAAAGGTACGTATTATAAAACCAAATATTAATTTTATTTGTAGATTTAAATCTTTTACTATTCACATTTTTATCAGTACACAATGAAAACAAACAATACTCCTATCACACATAATACACGTATAAAATCATTCACCCAGACAGTATCTATAAGTAAACAGCCAATTAACTCGTGTCATCTTTCCACTACACAATGAAAACAAACAATACTCCTATCACACATAATACACGTATAAAATCATTCACCCAGACAGTAACTATAAGTAAACAGCCAATTAACTCGTGTCATCTTTCCACTACACAATGAAAACAAACAATACTCCTATCACACATAATACACGTATAAAATCATTCACCCAGACAGTAACTATAAGTCAACAGCCAATTAACTCGTGTCATCTTTCCACTATACAATTAATACAAGTTGTAACTACGCATTAACACTTGGTCATTCACGTCCTTCTTTTTAATGACGAAATCTCATACAGAAATTTGAGTGATACGAGTTTGTTAAAATTAACCAAAAATATAACAACAGGCTTTTAAACCTTTCAGAAGCTTTTCTAACGCTATGTATCAAAACTTACAAAGCAATTTATTTATAACATAGAACACAGAAAGACATTTATCAAGACAACGCTTTACAAAATTATTGTCCAAAACTCGAACTTTTTAAATTATTTCTTTGTGTAGCTAAATGAAATATTAAAAACTGTCAGCCTATTAAATGGCGAAACTGTCAGATGTCAATTTACGAGTCAACCAACCACGAAACTAGTCTTTCATAAAATGTATATAATCGGTGAAATTCTCCCTCAGCAAAGTTTCTGAAATTCACTAAAACTTTTATTAAGGCAGTATCATTTAAATAATACTCCATCTGATTAGTTACAGAAAAAAAAAATATGTGACAGGATTTTAAAATCTTACATAAAAGATAAGTGACGCAATCAAAATTTACCGTAATATTCATTTTGTTTATCTTAGTCAATTGCCTCTTTAAATACGACAGTAGTAATTACACCTGGTGGGTGATATTCTTTAGTGCTCACCCACCTCGTCCCATTTATCAGATTACTGCACATGACTGATGTTTTAAAAGCAATTACTATGTTGTGGAAACCGTGTACAATTGGTCGACGTGTCTTACACAACACTCTTTATTGTGGTTTAATTTCAACTATTTTGAAATCCCATTACTAAGATATTGGAACATGGCCAAGATGATTTATACATGCCTCTATTAATTGTTTAATTTAATACGTGTGTAATATAAGTGGAAATATAATAACACAACTTTTACAGTAGGCATATCTTAATTTTAATTATTACAACGTTTCGACACATAGTATCGAATCATCAGATAAACTTCTGGAAGAAATATTGGTGGTGGCAGTAAAATAATAAAACACAATAGTCGTCTGGAGTCCTTGTTTTCAACTCGCTCATTTCATCACAGCAATACAAGTACAACAACCTACCGGTGAAAAATACATGAAAGTTTACAGGTACAGGGCAGACAGACGTGTGGGACGAAACAGTTGTATTTAAGAAAATCTTCACGTTGATAACCTACAGAAAGCAGTACTTACCTGGAGCCGGGGGACTTGTATCGTCTACTTCCACCTACTGAACCTGACATAAGGTGAGGAATATCACTATACCGGATTTCTACATAAACCGTCATTTACTGTGTACATTATTACTGCGAAACCTACAAATGCATAGAAACGCCAATAAGTAAAAAAGGAAAACTTGAAATACGAGGATCTACAGTAACAGAATCCATTAGCGAACTTCAAAATTTTGGACAACGTTAACGTAGTCCTAAGTGTACCCGTTTACTGCATTCACATGACAACGTCAGTAGGTAAGTACACCTGCCGTCTTCCCGTCAGTCCCTGCACTAACCATACGTGAGGATAAACAGGTAACTACACAGGTCTACTTGACTCACTAGTTTCTTAGATACATAAAATAGTCATAGTTAGGTAGATAATTCCAATATATGAGATGTCCTGAAAACAAATATTAACAACATTATTATCAATCATCTTATAGTCTATTCAAACTTTAATCTCAATACAATTTAACCAAGTTCTGATATGCACGAGTACACAATAAAATTAATTTTTATTGTAATAATAATATGTAACCAATTTTTACATAATGATTAAGAACGTTGAATTGTTTGTAAGCTCAACACAACTGTTGTAGTTTAAGAGGACGTATGGCCCCATGGGAAGGTACAGCGACTAACTAACGATTAAGCTAAGAACAGATTTATATAATGTGAAGGGTCTATGGTTGATTCACACTGTTCATGCCATAAACAGTGTATTTATATAGAAGATGTAGTTTAGATTTAAGCTACAATTACCAGTCAAGCACATTCAACAGATACTGAAGAGATTTTTATTTTGTCATTTTATAAAATAATATACTGTGGGCAATAAGATAACACAACTTTCTATATGAGGTGTTAAAACAAGCACCTATATAACACAGCTTCCTATGTGACATGTTAAAACAAGCACCTAGATAACACAACTTTCTATGTGAGGTGTTAAAAGAAGCACCTAGATAACACAACTTTCTATATGATGTATTAAAACAAGCACCTAAATAATACAACTTTCTATGTGACGTATTCAAACAAGCACCTAGATAACACAGCTTTCTATGTGAGGTGTTAAAAGAAGCACCTAGATAACACAACTTTCTATGTGATGTGTTAAAACAAGCACCTAAATAACACAAATCTCTATGCGAAGTGTTAAAACAAGCACCTAAATAACACAACTTTTTATGTGATGTGTTAAAACAAGCACCTAAATAACACAAGTTTCTATGTGAAGTGTTAAAACAAGCACCTAAATAACACAAATTTCTATGCGAAGTGTTAAAACAGAGCACCTAGATAACACAACGTTCTACGTGAGGTGTTAAAACAAGCACCTATATAAAACAATGTTCTATGAGCGTACATAGACATTTGCAATTCAGTTCCGTATTTAAAGACACTGGATACGTATAGCATAAACAATGTAAGTATTGGAAAGTTTAAAAGTTATCACAGCATCATTATTGTGTTATCTAGGTGCTTTGTTTTAACACCTCATATAGAACATTGTTTTATATAGGTGCTTGTTTTAACACCTCACGTAGAACGTTGTGTTATCTAGGTGCTTGTTTTAACACCTCATTCAGAAATTAACCAATGAAACACGTCATTTCAATGTAGCATAATGACCTGTATATATAACTTAAGATTGATTCAAAACATTGTTATAAAATTCAAGAGTAACATATATTATTAATAAAAACTTTTGAGTGAAAATAAAGAAGAGTATAATACGTCATCACACTATAACTGCTATATATAGTGTCGACCAGGCCTTTCGCCCCATACCAGAGCTCTTCAGGCCGGCTGGGTTACGACAGACATAGTAATGGGGTGCTATTTATAATAGCAAATTGACTGACAATAACTATTACAGTGGAAATCGGATTAAATTGGTAAAGTGTAGTTTTTCGTCAATTTTATCAACGTGACAACACATCACAATTAAGGTAAATATTATTCAACACTACATTATTTATTTATTTACTATTATATATTATTATTATTTTCTTGAATGAACCTCATTATTCACAAGAAAATATTGTTTGTCAAAGAATCACAAGAAAATATCGTTTGTCAAAGAATCACACGAAAATATTGTTTGTCAAAGAATCACACGAAAATATTGTTTATCAAAAAATAACATGAAAATATTGTTTATCAAAGAATCACACGAAAATATTGTTTATCAAAAAATAACATGAAAATATTGTTTATCAAAGAATAACATGAAAATATTGTTTATCAAAGAACAAAGAAAGAAATGGGCTTCAGCGAGATGCTGAAAAATGTGGACTTTCCTAATCAAAAACCCCATTATCATTTGTGTGTGTGTGTGTGGCATATTTAAGAATGAATAAAGAATAATTATGGTACAGGTATAATCTATCACCCAATAAACGTTAACTGTAACAGTTCAATAAAATGTTAATTATACTACAGGTATAATCTATCACCCAATAAACGTTAACTGTAACAGTTCAATAAAATGTTAATTATACTACAGGTATAATCTATCACCCAATAAACGTTAACTGTAACAGTTCAATAAAATGTTAATTATACTACAGGTATAATCTATCACCCAATAAACGTTAACTGTAACAGTTCAATAAAATGTTAATTATACT
>NW_013668134.1:73791-102870 GCF_000517525.1 Limulus polyphemus
TTTAGGGTCAGGTCTGAAGGATAATAATTTGTTTATCCTCTGTACAAATGTAAAAACATATTATGTAAAGTAACTATGGTATTATAATTATCATGTTTAGGGTCAGGTCTGAAGGATAATAATTTGTTTATCCTCTGTACAAATGTAAAAACATATTATGTAAAGTAACTATGGTATTATAATTATCATGTTTAGGGTCAGGTCTGAAGGATAATAATTTGTTTATCCTCTGTACAAATGTAAAAACATATTATGTAAAGTAACTATGGTATTACTTCCTTTTAACATTTACTTGAAAACAAATAATTGTTACTAAGCAAAACTGTCAACTACAAAATACTTTCATTCCGAAAAATAGTATAAATTTCATCGTCCTAATGGGGTGTTAGTAATTAAGTTATATTTGATCATTCTTTCTTTAAAATCTTCTAATGTAAAGCCATGATATATCCCATGGTTCGTGTGTTTTGGTTTAAATCACGCTAGGCTAGTTAACTGTTAACATTTGTTTGTTTTTCATTATATTTGCCTTATCAGGTTTTACGTTGAAATGCGATCTGGCCAGATGTTCTTTAATCCCAGAATGTGTTTGTAAATTGATTTAACTGATCCATCCAACCAATTGTATTAGCTAATAAATCTGTATCAATAAGACAATATATATCGTACTTATCTACACAGTATATCCATCTATGCGAATCTATTTTGTGTCTATCCATTCTAAATCTGTCTGTCTATCAATTTATCAATCAGTCTTTCCAATTATCAAACTTTTTAAATAGCTTACCATCACCTACTTGTTCAAAATCTGTTATGTTTCTATTTATTTATGTTCAAATGAAGAACTATGGTTTTAAATACAATAAATAAGAACGACCCAAAAGACAAAGCGCACTGTCAGAAAAAAAAAAATCTACAAGTTGATCTAGTCGTCTGACGAAGAGCTACACACAGTTGTCCAGGCCAAGGCAGTCAAGTCACGAAATCTTACAGGTACCTCGACCAGCCATTAAAACTAGGAAAATATTTGGGAGTTTGCCATATTACTTTCAACAGTAAGTGGTTGTAAAGTAGACGACTGGCGAGAGGAACCTTCGTCAAGCAGACGGCCAAAAAACATATAAAGTGACCGTCGCGTCTCAGCTTTGCATTTATCTTTGAACACCGTTTACCGACTTGCTCGTAGTTTTATAAAATCAAGTAAAATTATGTATTATCTACGTAGCACGTGCCAAAAGATGCTTATAACTGATAGGTGATATCTTTCTGTATAATGTTAAACTCCAAAGTCAATCTTAAAATTTAACTCCATTGTTAAACAGTATTTAGAAAATAAGAAAATCTGTATCTCCCATAAAATGTGTGTAAAATGTACAGTTTTGTTGATGAGAACAAATAAAGGTTCAATGTTTAAAGTTTTTACAAGTTATTTTGGATTCGAAGTCTTCCTAATAAGTCTATATGAAGACTCGTAAACAACTAGGACTTTTCTATGTTGTTTGTTAATTTAATGTATTATTTATACACACAACCCGTACGAAGAGCTAGTGAGTAATAGAACTGTAAACTTGAATAGTTCCGTTAACAATGTAATTAAATTACTTGTACATTATTTACATTACATTGTTAACAGTTTACAGTTCTATTACTCATGAATTGAATAAGTGGAAAGAGTATACGTATTTAAAAACATAAAAAACAATAACTTTGTTTTATTTAAAATAAACGTATTTTAAGTATACTTTTGCAAACTGTTACATCATAAACATCAAACAGTTTTGAAATTATTGATACACTGCAGATAACTTCCTTTATATTTTCATCATTGTTTCACACCTACCTACCCCTAATGCAAGAATATAAATATAAATCCGTGTAAGTATAAAGTAACGTTACCTACTCCTAATGTAAGAATATAAATATAAATCCGTGTAAGTATAAAGTAACGTTACCTACTCCTAATGTAAGAATATAAATATAAATCCGTGTAAGTATAAAGTAACGTTACCTACTCCTAATGTAAGAATACAAACATAAATCCGTGTAAGTATAAAGTATCGTTACCTACTCCAACTGTAAGAATATAAATATAAATATGTGTAAATATAAAGTAACGTTACCTACCCCTAATTTAAGAATATAAATATAAATCCGTGTAAGTATAAAGTAACGTTACCTACCCCAATGTAAGAATATAAATCCTTGTAAGTATAAAGTAACGTTACCTACTCCTAATGTAAGAATATAAATATAAATCCGTATAAGTATAAAGTAACGTTACCTACTCCTAATGTAAGTATAAAGTAACGTTACCTACTCCTAATGTAAGTATAAAGTAACGTTACCTACTCCTAATGTAAGAATATAAATATAAATCCGTGTAAGTATAAAGTAACGTTACCTACCCCTAATGTAAGAATATAAATATAAGTCCGTGTAAGTATAAAGTAACGTTTACTTTCACAAAACGACCAATGATAACCAGCAGTAACTACATGGAAATACTTATTGAAACAACTTAAAGATCCAGTCATAGTCTCACAAAACAACCAATGATAGCCAGCATTAACTACATGGAAGTACTTCCTGAAACAACTTAAAGATCCAGTCATAGTCTCACAAAATAACCAATAACCAGCAGTAACTACATGAAAATACTTCCTGAAACAACTTAAAGATCTAGTCATAGTCTCACAAAACAACCAATGATAGCCAGCATTAACTACATGGAAGTACTTCCTGAAACAACTTAAAGATCCAGTCATAGTCTCACAAAACGACCAATAACCAATAACCAGCAGTAACTACATGAAAATACTTCCTGAAACAACTTAAAGATCTAGTCATAGTCTCACAAAATAACCAATGATAGCCAGCAGTAACTACATGGAAATACTTCCTGAAACAACTTAAAGATCCAGTCATAGTCTCACAAAACGACCAATAACCAATAACCAGCAGTAACTACATGAAAATACTTCCTGAAACAACTTAAAGATCCAATCATAGTATCACAAAACAACCAATGAGAACCAGCAGTAACTACATGGAAATAATTCCTGAAACAACTTAAAGATTTAGTCATGGTCTCACAAAACGACCAATGATAACCAGTACTAACTACATGGAAATACTTACTGAAACAATTCAATGTTCTAGTTATGATCTCGCAATGGTATTTCGAACTTATAGCCTTTACAGTTAACATACACAGTTTTCACTTTCTCTACAAAGTAGGGTATTTTCAACAAGTTTTCAGGAGTAGTGAGACAATGTATTTACTACGTAAATATTTCAACATAATGAAACTCTTCGTTCTTCTACGCAGACGTTCAAAATGAACACGCCCTTACGAGACAATGTTTTTGTAAATAAGCAACTGGAATGTAGTGGCACCGTCATAACTAATCCTAGGAATTAGCACCTTCATAACTAATCCCAGGAATTAGCACCTTCATAACTAATCCCAGGAATTAGGTAACAACCAAGAGGAGAGTTTGTTTGATTGTTTGGAATTTCGCGCAATGATACACGAGGGCTATCTGCACTAGCCTCCCTATTTTAGTAGTGTAAGACTAGAGGGAAGGCAGCTAGTCATCACCACTTGGGCTACTCTATTACCAACGAATAGTGGGATTGATCGTCACATATAACGCCCCCACGGCTGAAAGGGCGAGATTTTTTTGTATACACTCACTTGGACAACAACATCGTATATGTTGGAAACTTAGCACATTCGATCATGTCCTAACAGCCTAATAATTATATAAAAGGAAATACAAAATGATAATAAGATGATAAATATATTGTACATGTAATTAGTAAAGTGTATATATCAAAATACAGCAACAACTCAAGTACTGGTACACATAACATACCAAAGAGAGAGAGAACTATTATAAATTTACAACTAGAGCATAACGTACATTCTACAAGGGTCTATAAAAACACACTATTTCGAGGGCTACCAAAGCTCATCAGGCTAGTTGTTTTTGTATTATATCTTGCATGCTTTTAGTTTCAACACAACACAAGTCAGACGAAACAAAACCCTTATTCACTTACCTAATCGTTATCATGTTACAATTTAACATGAAAGCGTTCGCATATTATCTAATTACTATAATAATAATATTTATTTGTTGCTTGTTAAGCACAAAGCTACACAATAGGCTATCTGTGCTGTGCCCACCATGGGTATCGAAACCCGGTTTTTAGCGTTATAAGCCTTCAGACTTACTGTCCAGTCACATGATAATATGATCAGAAGAAAATTATATATATTTTTTAATTCAATGAATTTATGAAATGAGTTGAGAACTTTCGAGCTAAATTACACCTTGTAAGTTCTCACTGTAATAAATATTAAAATTCGTATATTATTACCAAAACGTTGGTTTTATTGAAAAAGTTCGTTAATTCATAAATACGCAACTTTCATCAAGTAGACTTAATAGGGTTGAACTACGTGAATTTCGTGGATATATAACCCTTAAAAACTTTATCCAACTTGGGAAAATTGCTGTGTAGGGATCTAAAGCTGTGAAATATAATGTGTGAGACAGTTCCAACACTAATGTTTGACGTCAGCTACACGCATTCTTTTATAATAACTAACTAGTAATCAAAAATTATAACAATATGGTACGTAGTTTTTCTATATTAAGTGGGAAAATGTGTAGTACAGTATTCTGAAAAATATTTTGCCCATTTTTAATATATTTGGAAAATCTCGTATTTAATAAAATAAAACAGTAATTTTATCAAAGAAAACGTCATCGTCATACAAAGCATACGTCCAAATTATTTAACGAAAAATTCTGTACTCGCTGCAAAGTTTTATAATATTCTTCAAGATTGCTACAGAATACGTTGACATTGGTCTCGTATTTCTTCCAACAGCCACAGTCAAAATATAATATATAAGTATCTTACTTAATTTTCTTTTTATTATGATGCTTACTGTTCTATTTTCGACT
Source organism: Limulus polyphemus (assembly GCF_000517525.1). NCBI lineage: Eukaryota > Metazoa > Arthropoda > Merostomata > Xiphosura > Limulidae > Limulus > Limulus polyphemus. The sequence continues at coordinate 78,771 of NW_013668134.1, forward strand.
AAGAAAACCTGCTCCGGCGAATGGAATTTCCTTCGCCATAAATATGTATCAGAACTTCCATTGCCATGGTGATTAGTGCTGCCCTGTGTGCAGATTATTAATTTCCAGCCTAAGTGTGCTGACATCATTGTCGAGTTAATGAACATGACACTGCATATGTTGAACAACATTTCATGATGTGAACATGAAAATGTGAGGCTAAGCCAAAATAAGCGAGTCTAACAATTTTGGCGTGTTTGATGGCGTCAAAACGCTTCTGTAATAAGAGCGGTTATTTAGTTACAAGTTTAAAGGTGGCTAACAACATCTCATTTTCTGATCTTCACTTACCTGCTTCGAGGTAAGAACATCGACCCATCTATGAAGACACAACCAGACAGCAACACGTACCAACACGTACTCAACTCACCTCGACTGTGAACAAAAAAATAAATTTATCTTTTATAAGATTAGAAATTATTTCAATATACGACGTGAAAGTAAAACGACACTACTTATTCTGGCACATTTATTACAATTGGTACCTGGTATCAAATGTGTGCAGAAATATTGTTTTTATACAATCTGACTGACATTTCAAACATAAATAATGCGACCTATGTATAAAAACATTCATTTTAGATACAATTTATCATTTAAGATGCATAATTGGCTTCTTTATCATTTTTGATTATCTTTGTAAATATCAATTATGTAACTATTTAACTTAGTAAGAAAACAAAAATCATATGCAGTTACAAACGACAAGTTCATAATCGCTTTATCTTCAGCTCAAAAAAATTACTCATACACTAACACTTCGACTGTAAAAGCAGTAAACTACTACAAAAATATATTGCCAATTATTCCAAAATTGTTGACTAAATATACGAGCTGTAAATTCCGTTATTATCTTCAATACGAATGTGATCACTATTAACTTTGTAAGCAACTATTATAACCCATTTCTTGTTTGGTTATTACTACAACTAGTTATAACGTTTAAACAATTTACTACGTCTTTATTCATAATTATGTGAAAAAAAGAAGGTCAGGTTATTATACTGTATTAATAACATTGCAAGCGACTGCTATATGCTTATACTGCACGTGATGTGCACGTGCTCACCGAATGCGATAACAAGAAAATTTCAGGCCCTGCGAAAAGCAAGGCTGATTGCAACAAAGGCAAGTTGCTACCACCTACAAGAATTAAGCCAACAGATGCTCTGAACAATCATAGTCGTGCAAACAAGACTCATAAGTGTACTTACTTTCCCTAACACCGGAAATTACTAAGAAACACGATGACTATTACAGAAACAGGAATCAGAGATCGTGTTTAGACTTTTCTTTGATTATAAGCAAGTATATATGGAACTTTAAGTAAAGATTAATTTCATGTAACTAGCAGTAAGTCGACCTAAATGTTTAAGCATGTTAATGATTTGAAAAATCTGTATAATTCATGTATACGTGTATGACTACTCTATGTATATATTTACTGTTTCAAATAGATTGATGAAATAAAAAGAAGGCTTGAGCTCATTAGTCAAATATATATTCTGGCACAAAAAGTTTATAAGAGTAACGCCAACAGCTTGAGCAATAGAGCCTTACTTGTTAAATTGTATAGATATTTAAAATACTATGCAAGATTGAAACGAATTTAAAAAAAATTCTGTAAATATATATTTATCTATACATTGTTTTTTCATAACTCAATATTTCGCCTTGCAGCTTTATCAGTTGTTTCGTGTCATCCTACTGACACAATGGTATAACACAAATAGGTCATAAAGTATTTGTTAGCATTAAATATATATATTCATACACACACACATACATATAATGTTTTAGAGATACGGGTTGTTGTATGTTTAATATACAAAAATTATGCCTAGTAAAGAACTCCAGTTAGCGTTTGAAAATATTAAAAATACAAAATGACACCAACAAATCTGAAATTCAATAACATCTGTGAATTGCTTTGATAGTGCTGCCATCTAGTAGTGTGTATATTGACGGGTGTGTTGATAAATACAGATGCATTAATAAAAATAAATATACTCTATCTAATAGAACTAATGCTTTGTAGAAATCCGTGCTGCCAATAACGTTAATAGCTTTCGAGACAGGTACTTGACTCTGGACTATCTTGGTTGTTTATACGTATATGTATATATATATATATATATATATTTAAAATGCATAAATATTTAGGTAAAATAACAATATTACGATACTCTCAAGATTGTAACGACTACAGGTCTTACATTATGGTTAAAAAACAAATTACGGCATACCACTATTGTTGCTATGTAGGTGCGAGAAACTCCAATAAGCATTTGAAAACATTAAAAATACAAAATGACAACAACAGTTCGTAATTAAATAAAATCTGTGAATTGCTTTTATAGTGCTGCCATCTAGTAGTATGTATATAAACGAGTATGTTGATTGACACAGATTTATAAATAAAAATATTTATATCTAACAAAACTAACACTTTATATCAAAACCCGTTTTTTTATTGTTATAAGCTTTCAGACCGCTTTAACACTAGATGAAAGAGACGGAGGGGGTGGAAGGATTATTATTATGTAGTTACAAAAAAATAATAATTCTTTATTTCATAAATGTTATCACAACTTAATCCCACATTACCTACTAGATACTTTAAAGACATGGGAATAAGCCTATTGAAGTGATTTTACATTGTAATAACGCTTGAAAGTTTCCATTTTCCAGCTTCTTAAGCTTATCTATGTAATGGTCAATAACCCTAAAAGTATATATGAAACTGCAATTGAGCATTTCCGTAATGTCTAAACTGGACAATATATTCTGGCCCTCCTTTCAAGTGAGGATTGAATGGATTTGATCCACTGATAAATGTTTTGACAATTTTACATTTATTTTTTACATTAGTTTTAAATCATCAACCTCTTGTTTCAACTGAGTTAACTGCAGTAAATTACCAGTGAAATATCATCTCATCAAAAATACATTTTAACATTGCTAATGCTGAGAAAAATATATAATAAAGATAGTAACTTACGTAGTTAAAAACAAGAATGGTTTTCAAAATAAAATAAAATTCAATGGTATTTAACCTTAGTTCACAGAAATTTTGAAAGACATTTTTTGAATTATTTATGTCCCAAATTACTTGTGGCTATGACTATTGGTTACAAGGTCCCTAATAACATGAGTGATACATACAAATGTAAACAATAATACTATCAATATTCCAATTGTTTGTTTGTTTTGATGTTAAGTGCAAAGGTATATACTAGGCTGTCTGTGCTCTGCCTGTCAACACCCAGTTATTAGTGTTATAAGCCCTTAGACTTATTTTTATCTGAGCCACATGGGGGCATTATTCCAATTACTTCCAGATATTACTGCTAGGATTCCCTATGTATTTGGGAGGCTTTTTTACACTTAAGTATGATAACAGGCAAAAACATAAAAGTACTCAATACATGCAATAAGTGAACCCACCATTAATGAATAGTGTAACAAGTCAGCAATTTGAGGGTTAAATAATATTTGCAACAGTATGTTATGTACATTTTGAAGTGGAATTTGGTGAATTAAGAATGTTTTTAATGTCTAATCTTACAAACAGATAACTCTTTAATGGCTCAAAGGTTCAAAAGATGGGTAACATTCTGCTATCAAGTTCTTCAATACTGTTTACAGTCATTGCTGACTCAACAAAACTAATGGTAAGAAGTATGAGGATTTACAAATCTACACGAATCCTATTAAGAAAATTCAGTGTAACTTCTAACTTGGAATTTTTTTTATATCTAGCTTTGACAGCTGTGTACAGTATTTTAAATCAAATGTTGCATTACATGAACACATGATATCTTTATAGAGCAGTTTTCAAGATGTAGTCTGTGGAAAGGCAACATGATTATGGAAACATGCAGCAGCAGTGTATAGATCCCACTGTCATCCACCAAAATAGATATTTAGAAAAATGTGGCGGTCGATGAACACAAATGTTTGAAAACCACTGCTTTAAAGCATTTTTCAATTATGAAATTGTAATGGGATCAACTGTAAACAGACTTTTACTAATTAATTAGCAATGCTAGATATAAACATTAAATCTAAAGATACACTTTGTGTCTAGCTCTGAAATGTGACTCATATTCTTAAAAATATTTCCTATTAAACTTTCATGAGAAATGGAAATGTTACTCTAAATACTAAGTTAGAATTTTTAAATTTGATACTGTAAACTATCTCTGAAAAGTTTTTCACAAAAGCCAAAATTAAGGTGTTAAATATTTGATATAAAGTATGAAAGCATATCTGTAGTGTTACAATGGACTGAATTCCAAATATTTTATGTTAAATATTTGATATAAAGTATGAAAGCATATCTATAGTGTTACAATGGACTGAATTCCAAATATTTTATGTTAAATATTTGATATAAGGTATGAAAGCATATCTGTAGTGTTACAATGGACTGAATTCCAAATATTTTATGTTAAATATTTGATATAAAGTATGAAAGCATATCTATAGTGTTACAATGGACTGAATTCCAAATATTTTATGTTAAATATTTGATATAAAGTATGAAAGCATATCTGTAGTGTTACAATGGACTGAATTCCAAATATTTTATGTTAAATATTTGATATAAAGTATGAAAGCATATCTATAGTGTTACAATGGACTGAATTCCAAATATTTTACCTTTTATATTTTTCTTAGTTTTGTATAACTTAAAAATAGTAAAAAAATTATTTTATTAGTCTTAAAACCCCATGTATACATTTATATTATTTGATTAGATTAGGCCTAAGACCCATAAAAGATGAAGTAATGTTTGTCATGTTAACGTGAAAAATACAACAGGTCTTTTACTTACACACTAATAAAAAACAAACAATGTATAATATAGTTTCTTTTTTAACAGTACATTATGGATTGGTTTACTTACCAGTAGAGAATGTTATTGCCATTATGCTGTTCGTATCTGACACTTTTACATAAGGCTTGAAGAGAAGCTTTTCTCAGAGAAGACAAAGCTTCAATTCCATGAAGATATGAATATACAATTTGCAATTCCTGGAAAATATTTCCAAATTAGCTGTTAAAATCATTCCCTTTTCACTGCAAGGTGGTGAAACATTTTATTCAAATTCCTATTTAAGTTTTCAAAATTCATTAAAATCAAGTTTATATTATTACTACCAAAGTGTAAGAAATGAGAGAAAAATAAATACCAATAAATCAGTTGTACGTTTTTCACTAAATACAAAAATCACCAACACCTTATATAGTCTTTAGTATAAAAGCAAAGAGATAAGCAACAATTAATTTGTTTTATTATCATTTTCATACAAATTTAGCATCTAATACATTTTTAATATTTTATTATGTAGCTATACAATACTCCAATTTATTTTTCATCTTCCATTAGGCCACTTAAACTAAATTGGCAGTTAATGATCCCCACCTACCCCAAAAAGCTATTTATTTAACCTTCTCACAACCAGAGGAGTTACTAATATCCTAACTTTATATTTTTCACAGTAGAACTGGAGAACAGTGACAAAAAAATATAAAAATAAAATTTCTCCATCCCTCCCCATTATGTTTTAAAAGGAAAGATAATTAACTGCTAATTTATTGTCATTGGTGTTAGGCCTAAGTATAATAATATGCAAGATAAAATTTTCAACATTTAAAGTTTAAATCAATGAAAAGCATTTTTGTTATAGATTGTAGTTTACCTGATAAGGATGCAGATATAAATCCTAGATACACTATATACATCTGTGACATCTTTAATATGATGTATTATAAAATAATTTTTTTTACTCAGTTTTGCTAAATTAATTGCAGTTATTTATTATAATTGGTTATATTTTCTTTGCTTCAACCTGCATTTTAGTGGTGTCAATTACTTATTTCTGCAACAGAGTTATGTGCTATAAAAATATGTGTTCTTTACATTTGCAGATAGCTCAACAGAAGTAAGAGATCTTAACCCTAGAATTATATCCAACACAATTTTTAAAGACACTTTTATAGATGGTTTAGGCAGAGTTTTCACAAGGAAACAAAACAGAGGTGAAATGGGCAGCAACAGCCTGGTTCAGAATGATCAATGTAGAGAAGATGTTGGAGGACATACAATCTATAAAGGCAGCACAAGTTTCATTTCATTTTTCTAAATTATTTATGCACCAAATTACTTGTTAGTACATATTTGGTAACAAGTCCCAAATAATATATGTATTACACAAACAAATGTAAACAAAATTACCATAATCATTGCAATTAAATCCACAAATTACTGCTTAGGTCCCCTATCTATTTTACATAGAATACGAGTTATTTAACTCAACTTGGTTTAGTAAGTTTTTCACAAAGCAAAAAACATTAAATTATTTGGTATAATGCAATTTATGGACTCCAGCAGTATGAAGAGTACACAAAAGTATGGTAATTTAAAGGTTAAGATGATTAGATGGTCCACAATGTATGCCAAAGATGGTGCTTCATGAATAAAAAAGATGTCAGGAGGAACTTCAAAGTTAAACATGGTAACAATGCTGTTCAATATGTGTGGAAATCTCATGTTTTACTGCAGATATGCCATTTTTGATTCTTTTATGCCTATTACAAACAATGAAGATAAAGCTGGTTGATGAAAGTTGTATTACAAAACATTCATAGCTTTTGTAAATAAAAATGTTTTTTGATTTATCAACCATCTTCATCTTTACCATTAAACAAACAGGATATCCCAAATACCCCAAACAAGATACTACTTTTGCTACACAGAGTAGATTTTATTACCTTACAATTGTATTTATTAGACTATCTAATCACAATTCTTATTTTTTACCATCGATTGTCAATATCTGCTGATTATAAATAAGTTACTTGAAAGTATAATTTGCAACATCTAAGAACATCTTCCACATCCAGACTATTTAGAAAGCCTGTAAAGGTCTTTCTCAATTAAAGAGAATAAACTCATTCACAGTAAGTCTTCCAAAACATGTATGAACCATTAGAAACTTTATACTTCTTGCATATAACACTGGTGTAAAAAAATTATAAATAACCAGCACAAATCTTTGAAACATCTTTTGTGATGTTCAACCAATTAAACTATCTTGAGACCATTTTATTTCTTGTTTCTTCCTTAAATATCATGATGATTCCATCTGTCAACTAACATTTAGCAGAAACTCTTCAGAATTTTCAGAAAACGACATCAAGTGACATATCTTCATTTCCAAAGGAAATTATACATTATACATGGACCCTGAATTTGGTCCATGTATAATATTCCATTTCAACTACTAAACTACAACAAGCTACTTATAGAAAATATTTCTCTTATATGAAACTGTAATCTCCAAAATTCTCATTAAATTTCCTCAGTTCTTCATTTTTAAAATTATGTCCTAATAAATTCGATTTGAGATCTAAGAATACAGAGAAAGAATGAAAATGAATTTCAAACACATGATTAACTCTTAAATACTAAAATGTTATCAACAACATGACTTAAAATTCTGAATGTTGTTGACATATTGCAGAATATATGTTAATTTAGTCAGAATTCTACACTCTCCTACCTTCTACATTTCTCATTGTATCAGAAAAACGTATATAAGCCATGCTTTCCCACCAAACCCCAAATATGTTTGCAGTCATTATCACATAACATATTCCTTCCAGATGTGAGGAGGTAGGTTGAAAGGTATTTCCTATTTGAAATTCATATTAATTCTAAAAATGTAAAATTTAAAACAGGGACTTAACTCTAAAATAATAAGAGCCAGAATGCCCATAATGAAATGGAGGAGAGAACTGGAGATTATCATACAGAATATTAGTTCTCCAAAAATAAGGTTTTTAGGCAGGAAAGTAACAACCTAGACAACAACAAAAACAATTAAGTGGCCAAGCAGAGTTAGAGGAGAATCTGGAACCAGAATAAGAATCATTGGACTGGATTCATGGGAGAATCAAGTGGAGTGGACCAAACTCATGAAGATTGAACAAAAGTGAGGACACTCAGAAATAAATTTTTCTCAGCAGGGTACCTCCTAGCCTTGGTGAGATGTAACCTGAAATTCATTTCCAAGATATTTGTGAGATTATGGCAACCAAGACAATTAAATTGCACAAACAAATATGTCAAAGCTGAGCAAGATCTGAGGAGCATGATTTGTTGTAAGATTCAGTATGGGTAGATATCAATGAACAGCCCTGATTGAATGTAAAAATTTTACATTAACATGTAATTAATTAACATAGTAGGTTGAAAACAATGGTTACCTTCTCTTGTAGTCCAAGTTCTAGGTAGGAAGGCACAATCTGGGTACACATATAAAGCCTTCTGAGAAAACAATGTAAGGGAAGCATCAAGGACACAGATATCAGAACTTCTTCTACCTGATGCAAGCAAATAAAATATGTTTTGAGCGATAGATGAAAGAGTAAGCAAGTTTCTAAGGGCTCAAAAAGCTAGCAAGAAATATAACCTTAAATTCAATCCCCATTTATGAGTGTCCAGGAACTTGGGATCATTGAAGTTGAAAGACTCAGAAGATGTTCTTGTACAATGAGAACAAAAGAAACTGATGGCTTCCATGGCACCTGAAAGTGGCAGATAAAGCATTTCTGTAATCAGCAATGGAAGAAGCTGATAAGCCACTACTGTAAATTAAAAATATACAGAAGCAATTTGTTGATGAGTTTAAAATAGATAAGAAATATGTCTAATGCACCAATCCTGAAGGTAGTCCAAATGGATTGACAGAACACCAGGAAAGAGCACTGGCAAAAGCCACTCTAAAATAAGAGGAACTGGCTTCTCATAGAAAGAACCTTTGAATGGCCAGCCAGAATGGTTGATGAAGATGTTCCCAAGGAGGTAATGGGACTAGTTCCTTTTTAGCAAATTGATGTAACAGGGAAAGCCATGGAGCTGGCCAGAGTTGACAAATGAAGAGTACCTGACACCTCAAGCAGTTGATTTTGTTGAGCACATAAAGAAAAAGGCAGAGTGGAGGATAGGCAGACAGAAAGATGTTTTTCAAAATGGACTCACTGCATCCACAATCAGTTTTTTATCTCGAATTGGAAACTAGTAGAATGGAAAAAGAAGGATGTCTGACATAGTGAAGGCATCAATCATCAAACGAACCAGACATTTGCACAGTCACTAAAAATCTAAAGGGTGGAAAATTTCACTCCATGAAGAGAAGCGGATGATCTTGACAAAGTCAGTCTGCCAAAATGTTCATCAAACCAGAAAGATGACATACTCAAATGTGAATGTGTTAAGAATTGAAGCCAAAGAAGTAAAGAAACTGCAGCAAAACAAAGGCTGCAAGAATGAGTACTGCCCTAATTGCTGATGCAAGCCACCACTATCAAATTGTCTGTGTGAACCAACAAAGAATGGTGGTATAGAAAAGGCAGAAACTTGAGACAAGCATTTTGAACAGCCTAAAATTCTAAAACGTTGATGTTAGTTGTTGCTTCTTAAGGAGTACAGGAGCCAGAACAATGCTGATCCCCCAACATAGCATTAAAATATATGAAAGAGTCAACTATGAAAAGATGAAGGTCTATAGGAAAAGGAAGAAAGGTAAACTCAGCTATTATAAATTATTCAAATCAACCAAAATTGTACAGACATAAGAGTGATGAGAGAAATAGTTATATTGTGTAACAACAAATCTGAAGTGAAATGCCCCGAGAGGCAAAGTTTATTAGGGTTATCATGCTTGAGTGTGTTCCCAATAGAATGACATTGTGGTGATATGCCATTGTCCCAAAACAGAGAGGATGTCTTTGGCAGTAGGTGTAGAAGACAGAATAGTATGAAAACTAGACTCCAAGGCTTGCAGTGACATACAAGAAGGATGAAGTGTTCTTTGAATTGTATTGATCCAAAATTCAAGATGTTTCAAATACTGTGTTGCTTAGACTTGTAGACAACTGCCAGAATAAGCCAATCGTTCACGTAGAAAGGAGAATCAATGGCAAGTGAATGAAGAAGATTCATAAATGCTTTGATTACTCAACAGAAAATATAAGAAGTCAAGCATAAGTTGACGGGAATGGTAAGGAACATGTAAAGGAAAGTAGTTCTTTCTAGATCAACAGAAATGATGGGAAAAAATGTGTACCATGCAATACAGCACAAAGAGCAAAGATAGTCAAAGGATAATAAAAAGCTATATGTTAAATATAGCATCAGAGAAAGCTGCAGCCAAGGAGAGTGTAAGGTAGAAATTTGATCTTGACTAAATGAATATGGAGGACAGGAGTAGCTGAAAGCTAACAACTGCACATAAGAAGAAAGTCTCAAAGTGAGATGTCACGATACACAGAGCAGAAAACTGATGATGAATCAAGGTAAAAGATCCTCTCCAATACCCAATCTGAGGTTCAAGGACTTGAGAATAAAGATCAGTAGAAGAAGACCCTGCTGAAAGCCCTCATTGTGATGAATGTGAAGGCTATTAACATTCTGCTGATTTCTAAAAACATGTGCAATAACTTGGCTATCCATGTAAGGTGATAGATATAAGAATCCCAAATTGAATCCTCTAACATGATACTAGCACCCTCAGGTGTAACAAAAATAGATTCAAGATTTAAAGTATAATATACCTGAGAAAACAAGAGAAATCACACCAGCAGAAGCTTCATCAGAATTAGGGCTAGCTAACAAATCCTGTTCTTCAGATACTACAGGCAAATAAGTCTGAACAAAAAAGCTGTCTTTTTCAAGGCTGCAAGTAAAGGATGCAGCTTCAGCATTCATATTTGTGAAACTCACCAGAGACTCCAGCAGACATTTTGGCATTGATGATCTAAATATATTGATCAATAAATGCTGACAATGCCACTATGTCATCTCCCTGTCATTCTTCTGACACACAAACAATAAATCATGTAGAATGTGGATGAGTGGAAAATTCTGAGTAAGTTGACATGTGCTCTGCATCGCATCGAGGACATGCAGCATTTGAAGTCACATGATTGCTGAAAGCATGAGAGAACTTAACAAGAAATGGCTTTCAGTAATTCAGAAGTAAGTCTGCCTGATTTGAAAATTAAACTTCTATAAAGTAGAGCAGATCTACCTAACAAACTATCCTTAAATTGTTAATTGAATATTTCTTCAACTGCAATTTATATACATTTATCTCATTTCATTTAGTTATTTAATTCTTTAAATAAATAGAAATAATTATAATAAAATTTACCTCTTGTGTTCTTTTATCTGGAGGCCTTTTAAGACTGTTTAAAAAATCTTGATATCCATAACAAGCCATAACTTTAACAATGTAGATTACCAAATCAATACAATAGAATGCCTTTGGTTTTATTCTATATAAATATTGTGTTCATCTCTAAGAAGTCACTTCTTGATCAATGTTTGCACAATAACAAAAAAAAAGAATGAACATAAAAAACACTGCATTATCTTCCATGGTGATAGTAATGTGAGTTTGGGTTTCCACACAATAATTTTGAATAATTCTCAGTGAACATGCAGAAGAGTAAAGAAATCATTCTCTGAACAATGTCTAATTTGTCTTACAACATCCACAACCACAAGCCCCATGATATCTCCATCAGTTTAAGAGGTTGGTAACTTTCTCATCCTGTCTTCGTAAGTTGTCCATAAAGCACCTGATGTGAAACACAATAATAATACTTAACAAGTACTACTTACATATTCATGCAATATTAAAATTTAGAACACTCCTTAGTCCTCTATAAAAGTTCAGTTATAAGAACTGTTCCTCTTAAACAATGAGGTTTCTTCTGTTTATTTACTATACAAGTCTAGTTATAAGAACCGTTCCTCTTAAACAATGAGGTTTCTTCTGTTTATTTACTATACAAGTCTAGTTATAAGAACCGTTCCTCTTAAACAATGAGGTTTCTTCTGTTTATTTACTACACAAATCTAGTTATAAGAACTGTTCCTCTAAAGTAATGAGGTTTCTTCTGTTTATTTACTACACAAATCTAGTTATAAGAACCATTCCTCTTATACAATGAGGTTTCTTCTGTTTATTTACTACACAAATCTAGTTATAAGAACTGTTCCTCTAAAGTAATGAGGTTTCTTCTCTTTATTTATGGTGAAATTAGCATTATTAGTTTATAAGAAAGAATTATTTTTATATGTCACAGATGTTTACAAATAATAAGAATTTAAAAAATAAAATAACTAATAACTGTTTCCTTGGTTAATCCCCAGTCAGAGATTTATAATTGATGTTTAGTGAGAAACCTACTACACTTAATAATTAATTAAAAAAAAAAACAATAACAGCAGCTTTTACAATAGGCAAGTTCTAATTTTAATAATCATTGAAACCAGAACTAGCCTTCTGTAAAAGTTGTTATTGTATTTTTGAGACTTGTAATTGTTTAATATTTTAAGCACAAAGAATTTTAAATCATCAAGTATCCAATTTTATATTATTTATAATATTTTTTCCTCATTAACTTCACCTATAATATCCCCAGAAAGACTATAAGAATAAGTAGTGTTGTGAGAACCAATATGTCTAACCTTATTTTTATTAAAATTAAAAGACATTTGCCAAGCTCACTAAATCTCTCCACAAGACTAAGGTACCTTGTATGTAGTTTGAAATCCTCATTAAGCTAATATCATTTAAAAACTTAACTGGTTATTACATATTCAATATCAATAATTAAAATGATAAACAATAAATGACCTAGTACAAAACTACGAGGTACATTAATTATTTGTAATATTAATCCACTGTGATTTTAACATAAACACAATTTATGAACTTTCTGCCTGCTTACCACAAAACCTACTACCAATCCATTGAAACAAATTCTAACAAAAATGTTATTAACTAAATATAAAGCTACCCTATTAAAATTTCATCCTATTAAATTACATTTTAGACATAAAGACATATACAAAGCTTATAATACCACAACCGAGGGGCATTAACATTTACAATTTTAGATAGGTCTAAAGATAACTTAAAGGAAAAAAAAGTTTATCCTGTGCCTCATTACATGTTATTTGATTATAGTCTAACACTCCAGTGAAGATTACATCAAGAATGAAGTTGAAACATGTTCAATAATAAAATCAACATTTAAAAAGATGTATTCATATAGCTTTAGCTATACTTGTAGTAACAGTTTAAAAACTTAATACTTTCATTTCATTCAAGCAATTTATAAATCAGAGAATGATGATGCACGTTTATGAACAGAAATGCATCACACAAGTAACAAATCTTGTAGATGGAGAAATACCTGATAGTCTAGTTTAGTGAAATACATAAAACAGGAGTAATTAGCAAATAGCTATCTGTCAAAATACTTCAAACAAATTTGTATTTACATATCATAAAGTTGTAAGATCAACTACTAGGATTTATACTAAGAATTATGTTATAATTAGAGAAACAAGACTTATTACAAAAATAAATTTTATATACTATTTATATGGATATTAAACCTACCAAGTCAGCATACTTGTTATGAATTTTGGCCTTCAAGGATAAACAAAGAAATTAAATTTACATGAAACTGTATAGTATTATTACGAAAAATGCTGAAATGTATTCCACTAATTTTTAATTGTTGCAACAAAGAAAAAACACATTACTTTAAAATATAATGCAACAATTGTATGAAATTTTCAAGTAGCACAAACAGTGTTGTAGAAATGTTTTTTTAAAACTTTTTTTGTTGAAGAATTCAAGGTAACAATCAGTAAACCTGTAGTGTCAGAGAAAAGTTAACAATTGTAATATTAATGAATGAAATACAAAGTAACAGAAGTGCTGGGGAAATAACTGCTAACATAAAGAGTAAAAATCAAAATTTTAATATCAGTTATACCAGTCAAAAAGATATCAGTAATAAAAAATAGGCAAACATATTTTTCAGAAAAGTTGGAAAAGAGGGGGATAACAAATTGACAGTATGACTGAAAGAGTAGGGTATATTTATTACAATAAAAAAACAACATTATAATAGCTTCTTCTTTTAGAGGAATCATATATCCCATCACACCAGAAGAAACATGAGAATATATAACGATACAAGAAAAAGCACAGGGACAGTATGCTCTTATACTAATCATGGTAATATCTACATCCTCTCTACAATGTAAGTTTAAAATGAGAAAAATGCAGACATAAGTTCAAATAAAGTAGTTATTTTTCTAATAGGGTGGTTGCCCTATGGAATAATGTGGTATAAGCTACAATGTTGATGGGGGGTTTAAAAGGAGACTGAATGGGTATTTTAGAAGCCAGGGACTCAGGGTTAGATACAGGAGAAGGAATTTCTGTATGTAATTTGTAGTAAGTTGGTAGCAAAAAATTGGATAACCTAGATGAGCCAAATGGTCATTGTTATCACCTGGAAATAAAACTAAATAATCAATCAAAATCAGTAATCCAAATTAAATGTAGCCTTTCACAACTATATTTCTAACAGCCACTCACACATCATGAGCAAGTAAAACAACCCAATATTTTCAAGCTCTTTGAAGTACATCTGCCCGATACAAAATTCCAACCTTATCATACCACCATCCAAACAGATCTTCAGTAGAAATTTATTGTTAGCCCTTGAAACATTAAGTATTTAAAAAGTTGCCTGTATTTTAATTATGATCAACGAGAAGTTAAAGTTCTTAAACTTCTTTCATAGCTCAAATTTCCAAAAGTTAACATTTTCCTTACCTAAAAATGTATTTCAGACAGATACTTACCTCTCTCCAATACTAAGACCTATTACCTTGAGTGCAACTGCCATGGAATTTCCTTCGCATGCCACAATCCTTAAACTCTCACTCCTACACATGTCTATGTGTATTATACCAGCCTATGATGTAATCCTTCACCAAAAGGAGGGTGACACATCCTCCATGCACAGTAAATTCCATGAACACTTGCACATGATCATAGTATCATTCTTGATAAGAGGAATGAAATGCACCCAAAGTGGAGAGAAAGGGGTGGGAGATGGTGCAGAGAGGTATCTATTTAAAATAAATTGTTAGGCTAAGAAAATGTTAGCGTCAGAAATATTATTTACCTCTCTGCACCACTAAGAACTAGAATCACACATTGAAGATGGTGGAGGGGCCAGTGCTGAACTATTACAAAGTTGAGCTCCTTCCTAAAATAGTGATAGAAAGGGAAAGCCTATGAGCTGTAACACCCATGAGACTGAGGGTTGTCTAGTGGAGCAGCACCCAGTGGGAGATCACATTCTTCTCAAGCAGGGAATACTCTTCACCCAAGTTTTTTTTGTTGTTGGTTGTTGTTTTTTGTACTGTGTACTGAAACAGTAGAGCAAAGAGTATCAGGGAAATCCAATGATGGTGATAACATGTCACCAAGGTGGGTGGAACATAAGAATATGTAGTGTGGCTAGGGCTTTTGGCTATTCCATCTTGGTCAAATACTTACATGAGTTAGATATCATAAAGACATGAAAAGGAATCTTCACCTGCATTCTGAGGTAACTCCAAGACTCCTCTGACTGGACATCTGCACCAGAAATTGCTTTGGAGATGTTGCTATGGGATGTCCTGTACTACACTTCCAAGTAACACCCCAGCTCTATATTTCAAACAAGGGATGAGCCCAACTAGTCTGTTACCAGAGGGGAGGCAACACTTGTAAAGAAAACTCTCCATATCGACTTCCCCAGCAGCTTGAAACTGACGAAATAAGGCTTTTCACGTGCTCCACTAGAAGAAGGAGGAGTGAATACACATAGTGAAGAACACTGAAGAATGTACGTGAACCACATCATCAGGTATAATCATCTAGAATTGGGCCCCTACCAACAGACAGTGCAATCAATTACTAAGACTAAAGGCAGCAAGTGCAAGCCAGGTGTAAGGGCAGAACTACACCTGGTGTTGTCTGTTTTTATTTTTATATGTTAGTATTTTTTGTTGTGTCTGTGTAAAAGGTGCAGAAGTGGCCAGGTCCATTATATATATATATATATATATTTATTTATTCAACTGAAGCAGTCTTATAGAAAATGCCATCTAAGCAGGAATGGATGGTTTAACACTTTCCGTACACCCCTATTCAATATGGATTTCGAGTAAGTATTCCACAAGAAACAAAGCCGGCCCTCAGAAGAATCCAATGACACCAACCATAATTAATGTAGCATTTAGCTCCACCTGTTATGTGGACATTTGTCTTCTTTTTTTTTTCTGTTTCAGTTGTTCCATTTTTGTGTATTTTGCCTCCTTGTTCTTTTATGACATACAAAATGAGCTGCATACACCATGGGATGTCAGGAAATGTGTCAGGGACATGGAGATCAAACAAGATCAGTGATGGAGATGGAAATGAAACATTAACTGGCAAGACACACTACACTAGAGCCTTTGGATAGACTAAAAATTATGACTAGAGGAAGGTGAAAACTAGATTCACATGAAACTGCTCACTGATAGGAGATGAATGAGCTAGGAGAAGTCCACATATTAGCCTGCAAGATCTCCACCACAGGTCAGCATTGAAAGGAGGCAAGACAGGCTGTGATATGCTTAATCTGATAGGAAGTGATGTTAATAGGCTGTCAGTTGGACTCCCCCCAAAAAAGAATATGCCAGAGAGATAAGTTGAAAAATCCAACTGATTAAAGTGGAAGGGGATAAGCCCTTGGAAGAGGAGGTAAGTCATGAGAAAAACAGGTGATGGCAGTGTTCATAAAAGGGATTAGTCCAAGCAGGATAGTAACATACAGCCTTATTTCTTGATTGGACTAAAGATAATTGGGAATTGAATGTTCACATACAGAAGAAATTCTAGGGAGAGAGATGGGAGAAAAACAACTGATCACTCTCCTAGGAAGTCCAAGTCCTAAAAAGAAAGTAGTGGTCAGGATCATAACATAGCAACTGGTTCTTCTGACATAGAGAACATTTCCAAAATGTCAATAAGCAGAGATTGCTCCCACAGAGACCAGGCCTCAGAGTGAGTGGAGGTATCAAGAACTGTCTCCTTAACTAGAAAGGAAGGCACTAGTGCAAAGAAGGAAGTCAGGTGGAGGAGGTTGGGGTGAAATACCCGAAGTCATTTAGAGTGATCGAGCTACCATAACAGAAAAGGATGGAAAGATGAACGGAGAGAACAGAGCCTCTTGATTTCATTGAAAGGCACATGCATGTGTAGAGAGAAGCAATAAACCCAAAAATGAGAGAGCCTTTCATCCAGGAAGAGAAGGAGAGTGAAGAGCCTTCAATACCAAGATTTCTATGATGTGAAGACATAAGAGAGATGGATGAGCCTGTCCTGTACGAGCCTCAAGAAATTTCCCAAGAAGATATTGAAGGTGCAGAGGATCAGAGGGAAGGAGGTAGGTGAAAAGATGAGGAGAAAGAGGAAGTTGAATATGAAAAGCAGGGACAGACCCGAAGAAAGTACTTTCACAAACCAGGGTTCACCAGTGAAGGGAGATTATAGGTGTACAAGCAGGGATAGGGGGCACCAAAAGTTCATGAGCCAAATATCAGCTTTATAGAAGAGTTACTGCCAAGTGTTTTGATGGTCCACTCAATGGGAAAGTGAATGGAAAGTAGTTGCAATATGATGAGGAACTGGAGAGAAGGATTGCCTCAGGGGATTTCCAAGGTTAGGTAGCTAACAAAATTACCTGTAGTTTAATGAGTCAGGAAATCATGGAATCAAAAGAAGATTGTTGGTGAGCAGCACCAGCCCAAGAAGACAAGAAATCAGGAACACCCTGACAGTGAGAAAAAGGGCAAGACTTGGGTCAAGGAAAGAGGAGAATGGGAAACAGACAACTGAAAAAAAAGCATCTAGACTGAAAAAATTTCAAGAATAAAAAAACTAACTCCAAATAGAGACAGAAGAGGAAGAAATAGAAGCCAAAAGGGCAAACTTATAAGATTGGATAGCCCCATCAAAACAATCAAGGTCAGAATGAAGAGCTACAGTAAAAAGGTGAAAGATGAAGATATAGCAAAGGAATAGAGTAAAGATAAGATTAAAATGAGCTGATTGTAGGAAAGAAAGAGAAAAAGAAGATGAAAGAGAAGCACCCCAAGCAGATAGAAGGAACACTAGAGATTGAGGTTCAAGAAATATAGAAGGGTCATGACCATACGCCATAGTAAAGGAGTCATGAAGATGTTGATCAATGTGGAGGTGGGACAGAAGGAAGTCCACAGAGTAAAGCAACTCAAGAGTCATTATGATATACATGCAAAAGAGATAGAAATTTACATACCTGAGTTATGAGCATAGCAAACAGATAAGAAGGAAGTGCTTGTTCCTCATCAGAGAGAGAAGAGCCAGAAGCAAAGGCTGAAGATGGATGAGCTGGCCAAAATTGTCCAGAGGCTAGGCAGTCTCTACAAAAGGTAATGAAACAGAATGACAAGAGACCTGAACTGGATAAGAAATAGACAGAATAAAACTAACCATATGATGCAGCATAGTGGCAATATCATATCTGAAAAACATCAGCAGCCAACATGTAGTCATGTCATGATTCACTACAGCCATATAAGACTGTGGTAACTTAACATTTTCACAATATTCATAGTATCTCACTACAGACTTAAATCTGAGACCTGTCACACACCAGGCATTTGATCTACTAAGTGAGCTAAAGAGATAACCATTGAATGTCAGCTTCATAGGTGGAGAAAATGCTTGAAGAGGAACAACTGGGCCTCGAAACTTTTTTAATTTAAACTCATTTTTAATTTATTTTATTGCATTTGCAATCATTGTTTGAAGTAGCTCAAAGAATAAAAGTGGTAGCTTGAGAAAACAAAGTTATAAGCAGGTGGATGAAATGAAAGTACAATAAGGACACAAGTAAAGTAGCACTAAAGAAAGAAAGGCAGTCAATCAAAGCAACTAGAAACTCAAAAAGCACAAGGAAAACATGTCTGAACAAAGAAGAATTCAGATAGTGTAATGCACACCAGAATGTAAACATGTTTTATGAAGAGAAACAGCCAGTATACAGTGAAAATTATTTAATTTCTCAATATTTCACCTTAAGAACTTATCAAGAAATACACACTTTACTGGTCTCTTGTTCAGTAGGATGTGTACCCCTTGATAAAGACATAAGGTGAAATGTTATGGGATTAAAGACTTTTCATTGGATATCATTATTTATTATTGTTTATGTGGATTATATAATGCACATTTTAAACATTAAGCTAAAATATAGTTGCATGTCTTTCTCTTCCAGAAATTTGTAGTGAGTAAGAAGAATGAGGATCAAGGATCTGTTCACAGAATATTTTGGTGATATATTAAGTTACTAATTATACTTCTATCAATATTATTAATGTAATTTAGAAAAAGCAAAGGCCCAAGAACTGACCCCTGAGGTACTCCACTATTAATAAAGGTCCAGTTTTACAGGATTCCACTAATAACAACCTTCTGCTTTAACTCATCTAACTATCTTACGGTCCAATTAACTAGTTTTCCCCTCAACTCCTACATAAGTTTACTAAGTTATTATTCTTTCTTAGATAAGGAGATCAAAACTGCATACAGCATTCAAGTGAGGTCTCACTAGTGATTTAAAGTTTGCAGATGGCTTGAATGGGTAGTGAAAGAAACTGTATTACAAATGTTCAATATTTTGACAAGTTTTTGACACCATTAGGTGATAACAAAAGTTTGTCAAAATGTTCTACATTTGTAATAGTTTCTTTCACTACCCATTCAAGCTATTTCTAAGTTTTATTCTTTAAAACTTGGGTTTCTCGCCATCAAATTTAATTAGTGCTTTGTATAGAGATAATTACTTGTTTTGACTTGCAATCAATATGTCTACAAATAAACCTTAAATTTCTATTAACTTTAAAACTAGCAACCAAGTACTACCTCAGTGGCTTGAGTTACTTATCCATCCCAATACCAAGATCCATTTCTAAAGTAACACTTGAGTGGATTCCCATCCATATTAAAACCAGGGACACGGGACTGGTAAAGCTATTGTTGTTTTAAGCATTTTGGAGAATTAATGTCTGATACATGGATAACTAAGAGCTTTTAATAACAAGAACAACAATACAAACTGTGTATTTTTTTTTATCTACATTGTCATCTATCTACAAAATAGTCCAAACATCCTAAAACCATAATCTTTACAAGTTGTAACTTTATTTTTCATTAATAATCAATCACCAAAGTGAAGGTTAAGCAATACTAAATTACTAATTATACTGGTGTACATATGTGAATCTTGGCTAGGATTAGGTAATTGCAAAAGGTACAAGTTGGTCATACAACAAAATTGTATGTTGAACACAAGACCATCCACATGAAATTGATCAACTTAATTACGTTTCATAATAATTTACACTCCTATTGTAAGAAGAAACCAAACCCAATTAATTATTCATTTATTATGTTAAAAACTCTCAAACTTAATCAACAAATCACTGTTAACTTAATAAAT
The DNA here is from genome assembly GCF_000517525.1 of Limulus polyphemus. Lineage (NCBI taxonomy): Eukaryota > Metazoa > Arthropoda > Merostomata > Xiphosura > Limulidae > Limulus > Limulus polyphemus. Next base: position 99,282 of record NW_013668134.1, read on the forward strand.
AAGATCAAAGAATTGTTACAACCTATTCTGAAAGTGAAACGTAATATTATGGTGCTAAACTTAAATTAAGTTAGTCGAATAATGCATGCATGGTGAAAAAAACTAATGAAGATATGAGCTATTTAACTTGCTAATTATGGTATTAAATTATAATTATACTTTAAATTATAGGCAATACATTGTTTAGCCTATACCTGAGCTACATAAGAACTAGAGTAATTTAACATCTTAAGTAGTTGCAGAATAAAATTACGACAGTACATGAAAAACTTGAAACTTAGAAGTGCAAGACTAAGTGAATAACACTAGTTATAAAGTCGAAAACGGCATTTCGTGTATAAGCACTTCAGTTCCAACTTCCAAGTCCCTCAGAATGTGGACTGTGCAAACGACTATAATGTTAGAACTTAGAACTATAACAGTATAAGATTACAAATACTGGAAAGAAATCGTAAGACACCATTATATTTATAAATTCTCAAGCATGCATATTTTCAAGATATGAAAGTCGTTATTGCTTTTAACTTTAACTTACTTTTTTACATCTTCTACAAAAAGGGATGAATAAGCTCCATCATTTTCACACTAGTTAGTCTGCTTTCCAACGCCACATGACCTAAAGCCCTACAACTCAAAGAATACAGACAGTAGAAAGAGGCGTTGCTATAGGCAACGACATTAGTTTAGATAATATCCACCAGGTGCTGGCATAGGAAAGCACTAAAATTGCATAACAAAAAGTTTATGAAATAGATTTGGTTTGGTTGTTGTTAAATAAGGCTACTCAATGGGCTATCTGTGCTCTGCCCACCACGGGTATTGAAACCAGGTTTTTAGCGTCGTAAATCTGCAGACTTACCACTGAGCAACCGGAGAGCTATTCAATAAGACTAAATTTTATGGTAAATCACGTAAACAGAAGTTTTTTCGTTTTTTTCACATTCCTCCTTATTTGTCTATTTCGGATTTAAAATCAAAGTTATGTAAAAATAGCACTTAAGATCTATAAAAATGCATTACAAAGGATCGTAGAAGGAAAAAAACAAGAACATACTATGCATGAGCGTCCACATACATTTCTCCAAGAGGGGAGAGCAAAGATTGAATCAAGAGTATATATAAAGGTATATATATATTGACTGAATAAGGAAATATGTTTCTCTTTTTCCAGTGACCAAGTGCCCACTTGCTCACACACACACCCCCCCCCCTACTGCAGACGCCCTTGTTACTACGATTATGTACGACATGTTTTACCCGTGATAGAGCAATTGCTACATTGTAAACACGGAAGCTTCTTAATTATCAAATGGAATTTAAAATAATCCATATTCATTTTAATCAAAATAAATGCAGTACGACGATAGAAAATTAGTCAACAACTATTGTCCGACAGAATATACAAATCATGTAATAATAGCATCAGACATTGTTTCAAATCACCACAATAATCTTAAGTCATTTTATAATATATATAACCGCAAACAAAAAATTTAATTAAAACAGGGGCGAATGCACCTATAATTGTATTTTTTCACGTGCCGAGAAATTCATGACTCCCACACAAACAACATCAACTGCCTTATTGTATTACCATAAAATACTCATAATTTAGGCACTCAACACAGAACTGTTCTCTTTTCACTCAAACTTTTTAATGTCAATCATTTTCAAAAAATATTCTAGGGCCTGATAAGAATGAAACATAGAAGCAGATGCAGTGATGACAAAGTTTCTTGAATCGTGAAATACGTCAACTGACGATACATTAAACCGAACTTCAAACCAGACTAAATCTTCATACCGTGAATATCTTCATGTTTATATTTCATGTTCCAATCAACACTATATGTAGTACAGAAGCAAATACATAACACAAGTACATTCATAGGACAATAAAATAATAATAATAAAAAAAAAAACATCTTGTTTCGAGATTTAACAGGAATAGTGATAATGAAAGGAAGTTTTTATATCTGCAATATATATCGTATATAGATATGGTGCTCAGGGTGTACAGAGTCTAACCTATGTAAAAGCAAGTGTGTGTCACGACACGCTTGATTTCTCGAAATCGGAGGAGTCATAAAAGCCAAAATGCATTTATCCAGATAGAATAGTCCGATTACTGTCTGCCCAATACGATTCTAGTGACGGGGTGCAAGGGGGCCATGAGGGGTGTGTGTTGTAAAACCTTATAAGTGTAGTGAATGTTGGTATAATAAGCCTAAAGTAAAGACGTAGTTGGGATCATTTAGTCTAGAGTCAATTGCATAAACTTTATCATGAAAGTACAAATATCAATTCAGTTTTAAACTTAAATCGTTTCTGAATTAAGCTATTTTTTGTTATATCACCAACGTTTTCAATAAAAATCAAACCCTTTTAATCAACGGAGACTCTAAATTAAGAAATCAACAAATATTTTCCAGTTTTGTTGTCTACACATTTCATTTTATAGTTTCAGTACATAGACTAACAACAACATTAGGTTATACTTTTGTTGCTAAGCAACATGACATAAAGCCATTAGTGGAAGGTAGTGTTACCAAAGCGTACTGGATTTTCTAAATATACTAGCGTATAGTCTGTCAAAAATAACTTGGCAAGTACTACCCACCCCATTCCATAGTATTCTCTAACTTCAAGTTTCATAGCTAACTGAAATAAATAAAGTCTGCGAAATCAAGCTTGACCAACAAAGAGGCAGAAAAGTGCAGTCGAGGCAGTTAAACGTCAGTAAATTCCTCCGTGATTCAATCAAAATTAAAATCATTCATGAAATGAATTCGTAGCGCATTCATAGCATAATTATGGGTAAAAATCATAAGATTAATAACTTCTAATATATGTAAAAAGCCAGTGCGTTTCGGTAACACTACGTTCCAACAATGGCTTATATAATAATGGTTCGAGACGGCTTATCAGGTACAAATCCTTGTCGAAACGTTGTACATTTGCTGTTATGTTAAACTTATATTAAAGTTTTTCTTCATTACCCATTCAAGCCGTCTCCAACCATTATTAGTTTCAAAGTGAGTTCCTCGTAATCGAATTTGAATGGCTTTTATGTCATGTCGCTTAGTAAGAAAAGTATAGGACCGGCATGGCCAGGTGGTTAGGGTACTCGACTCGAAATCTTAGGGTCATGGGTTCGAATTCCTGTCTCACCAACATGCTCGCCCTTTCAGCCGTGGGGGCGTTATAATGTGCGGCCAATCCCACTATTCGTTGGTAAAAGAGTAGCCCACGAGTTGGCGGTTGGATGGTGATGCCTAGTTGCCTTCCCTCTAGTCTTACACTGTTAAATTAGGAACGGCTAGGGCAGATAGTCCACGTGTAGCTTTGCGCGAAATTAATAACAAACAAACAAAAGTATAACGTAATATTGTTGTTAGTCTATGTACAGAAAGTATATAATAAAATAAAATGTATAGACAATAAAACTGGAAAAATATTTGTTGATTTCTCAGTTTAGAGTCTCCGTTGATTAAATAGGTTTAATTTTTATTGAAAACGTTGGTGATATAACAGAAAATAGCTTAATTCAGAAACGATTTAAGTTTAAAATTGAGTCGGTATTCTTACT
>NW_013668134.1:103520-105235 GCF_000517525.1 Limulus polyphemus
TCATGAGAAATTTTATACACTTGACTCTTGAATAAGTGATCCCACACTAAGTCTTTACTTTAGGCTTATTATTCCAACATTCACTACACTTATAAGGTTTCACGACATCCTCCTCACGGCCCCTTGCACCCCCGTAACTAAAATTGTGATGGGCAGACAGTAATCGAACTATTCAATCTGGATAAATGCATTTTGGCTTTTGTGACTCTTCCTATTTCGAGAAATCAAGCGTGACCTGACACACACTGGCTCTTATATAGATTAGGTAAAAGTTGTTAACCTAACTGATTTTTACTAATAATGATTCTATGAATACGCCAAGAATTCATTTCATGAATGATTTTAATTTTGATTGACTCACAAAGGAATTTACTGATGTTTGACCGCCTCGACTGAACTTTTCTGCCTCTTTGTTGGTCAAGCTTGATTTCGCAAGATCTAATTATTTCAGTTAGCGACGAAATGTGCGGTTAGAGTATACTATGGGGTGGGGATAATAGTACTTGCCTCGTCATTTTTGACGGGCTATACGCTACTTTTAAATATAATTTCTAGCTAATTTATTAGCTTATTATTTTATCGTGCAAGCGTCTTTGAGAAGAAGACATGTCATTAACACATGTCTGTTAATCGTCAGTCAGAAGATCTTTGGATAATGATTACAATTTCTTTGTGATATGAGAAGTTGTAGTATTTCTTTAATTTTATATATCAACTTATATTCTTTTATTTATTATTTGAAATATCAACGTCACACTGAATACACAATAAATGGCTTTTGGAATTTTTAAATTTTGTCACTTGGCGAGTTCCATAAATCTGTGCTAAAAATTTCGATAACGTATTGAACACAGCAAGGCAATATATAAATTTAATTAAAAACCTTTTGAAAAATTAACAAGGCTTACTGCCATGACCTACATCAAATCACAATTTAATCTCGGTACAGAATAACGGTAAAATTTGTTGGGCTTGCTCTAACTTAGTCACTAACTATTCTTTTCACTCTAAGATAATAGAACTGTATCTTTTCTTACGCAAAACAATACATCACTTATGACCAGTTGGATCCATAGTAGTATTTATAATGACCAAACAATTTCAGTACTACGGGGAGAAAAAAGGTTAAAAAAAAGATGAAAAAGGATTCAACTTATCCCAAATGTCGACTCTCATGACCGGATCTTTATGAGCACCATTTTATCAGCAAAACAAATATTATTACCTTTCCAACAGCCAATGAAATTCAAAACTTATTTATTCTTAAGGATTTGATGTCTTATAACTCTACGTCCTTACTTGAAAATATGAACATTTACATATACATGAGCATCCAAATTTGGTATGTATAACATACAATTTGACACTAGTAATAACAATACATAAAACTATAATATACATTTGGAATTCTTGTGAAAAGGTGTGTACAAATTTCATTATTATAAAGTACGGCATCAAACCTGATGCACGTATGATCTGACTTCTTCCCTAACATTTTTGTTTACGTATAACTAAAAAGCGAATTTATATTACCATAACCAACATATGTAAACGTTAAATATTCGATTCCTAAAAATAAAAAAATTGAAAACTTATCAAATCAAAAAATATTTGGTAGTTGCTTTCTACATAGTAAATGTCTCGTCACAAATATGCGTGAGAAATTGCAGCAACTAATATTCAGAACCTATATAAGGTATTGTTAAGCCTCCAGT
>NW_013668134.1:106019-117748 GCF_000517525.1 Limulus polyphemus
ATTCAAACAGCATTACATGCCGAATGTGTTTCTCGTCGTGTGCAATCATTATAACTATAAAAGTATACTAAACTTTACACATTATATAGGCTACACTAACGTGACGTTTAAGCGGTTCGTTTAACTATTATACCTGATGTACGCTTTTTGGGGTGGTGGTTAATGAAAGTGTTCCAAAACACAACATTAATTTCTTGACGACCTAATATAATTTACTAACTCCCCATAATGTTGTAATATTACACTAACTCCTGCAAGTAGCACACAAGTACATGATGTTCAATTTATCATTGCTTTTTAAAAAACATTACATGCAGCATAATCGTGCCTTGTTTGTCTATTTCAGATATTTGCGCTAGCTGTCCCTAAATTTGAACTGATAACACTATATGAAAGGAAACTAAACAGCAGTATCACTGTCATCTCTTAAGCTACTCTTACGTGACAGAATAGTTAGGTTTGACCGTCACTCTTATAGACCACACACGGCCTTAAAATGCAAGGAGGCTACATACTAGGCCACCCCTGGCTCATGTATAATTCAAAGTGTTTACAAATAAACAGACAATTACAGCAGCGAACAAGTTAAAAAGAAACCCATCGTAATATTTCCATTTGGATGGTGTTTTGCACACAAAGCTTTTAATTTATCTTAAAAATAATACCAACCATTTTATTTACAAGGTTCGAACGTTTCGGAATAACTTATTCCATCTTCAGCGAAATTTGAAAATTGTGTTACAAAGATTATTACACAACATCTGAGTTAAGTGTGAAAATTTAGAACAATTTTATATCTAAAGAGCTTTGTGATTCGTTAAGAGTTGGGCAGTCTTTGGCTGTGAGTAGACTTTCTTTAATATAGAGGTCAAGGTCTGAAGATCCTGTGGTGATGATAGAAGAATCGTTAAATGAAATATTGTGACCTGTGGTTTCAGAATGTGAGCGAATACATGAATGGCTGGGTTTAAGTAGTGGATGGTTGGTTCTGTTAGATACTCCTAAATGTTAACACTCTAGTATTTTAGTGGCGTTTCGTTTTGCCAATGTACGTGACCTTACAGTCACTACATGTATATTGTTGCGTCAGCGAGGTCACGTGACTAGTGTCACACCCCCTTCTTTCTAGGAAATATTTTGTACCTTCGTGAATTGTCGGGAGATTACTAGATATAGGGTAGTCTGGTATACATAAGAGGGTGACAACGTGACGGGACAATAATGTGTGTGTAGGTAATGAGTAATTGAATTGCAGTCAGAGAGTACAGTGTAATTGAGTATTGTCGAGCACGAGCACGTGAGACGTTCTAGCGTTTGTTATAGAGCGACTGTTGATATTAAGTGTATCGGTAAAGTTGTATTCGGAAAAAATAAACCAGTTTTATTAAGTAAGGACTTGTGTCGCTAAAGTTTCGTCGGAACGAAGTTACGGAAAGTTAATTAACAAACGGAGACGTAACAATATTTATACACGAGCCATGAACGTAGAAATGTAGGTACCTGATCTCTGTACTGAAATACGTGTGTAATGTGGAGGCTAGGTCTGTATATTATTCTAAGCTTAATTTGAGGGTAGAAGTTTTTTATTAGGGAAGAGAGTTGTTTTTTAATTGGTAGGGATTGCAAACCCATAAAAGGAAGGGAGATAATGAGGGGAAATTTGTGGACAGTGTGTACATTGGCTGATGATTGAAATTTGTTGTTTACGAAATTGCGTGTAATCTTCGTTAGAAAATCAGTCGGATAGCCATTATTTAACATGTGTTTACGTAGAATGGTAATTTCTTTGTGTAAAATAAAATAATTAGAACAAAGATTAAAAATTCTGTTCAACAATGATATAACCAGATTATGTTTGAAGAAGTTGAGGATAAAACTATTGAAATTCGTGTTGAGGCCAATAAAAGTTATTTTATGATAAACACAGGTAGAAAAGTGTTTACCTTCTCTGGTAATCCTGACGTTTAGGAAAGGCAAAGAATCATTTTCCTCGAATTCGGATGTGAACTTGATATTGGGATGTTGGGAACTAAGGTAAGAAAGGAACTTGGAAACGTGATTTCACTGTCAAAACAGCAAGAAAATGTCGTCAATATAGCGTTTGTAAATGTGAATTAAAACCTGTCCTTTACAAACGCTATATTGTTTTAATAATATCATGACAGACAGTAAATTAAAAGTCGTATTCTCCAAACACAAAGCAGCAGGAAGTAGGGATCAATTATTTTATGAACTTAATATCTAGAATTCAACATCTGACTCAAGGCGAGTCTTTAATATTCAACTCATGCCATAGTTTCCGTTCTACTAGACGCTGTTTGTGATTGATCGATATGTTATCAATTGATGGTTCGGCTTCTAAAGTTCCCACAAAATTTGACATCTTCTCTAGTGTCTAGATAATATCTAAAATATCGTTCACACGATAAATAGGACTATAATACTGCTCAATACTGACCTTTCAACGTACGCATTTATGTGCAGAATTTAACGTCACAGTTATTTATTTATTTACTCTTAGCAGGCTTGGTATGACCTCGTGGTTAGGGTACTCGACTCGTAATTTGCAGGTCGTGGGTTCGAATCAAGTCACCGAACATACTCGCTCTTTCAGACGTGGGGGCGTTATAGTGTGACGGTCAATCCAACTATTCGTTGGTAAAAGAGTAGCATAAGGGTTGGCGGTGAGTGGTATTGACTAGCTGCCTTCCCTCTAGTCTATCACTTCAAAAAATTAGGGATGACTAGTTCAGATAGCCCTTGAGTAGTTTTGCGCGAAATTACACAAACAAACAAAAATAATCTTAGCAAAAAATTCTACTGTAAATATTACACGCACGAATAAATCAAGCAAAATTTATCATTCACGCTCATATTTATTACCAAACTAATTGTATAGGCAATACTGAGTAACTCAATTACCAGATGCACAAGTAAACAAGTAATAAAAAACATGTTGCAAATGTAAAATGATGTAGGGATGGCAGTACCAAAAATAATGCAAAACAAGAATATAAGGATGGTATAGATACACGTAGATAATCCATACATTACTTTCAATATTAAAATTTAATGTTACATAGTAAAATGCACGAGTACAAAATACTTACGAGATCGGTCAGTTCGACTGACCTCGTAGCGAGAGTAAGAATCACGACATGTTTTGACTCAACTTGGTTTTTCCTTGTACGTAAGTCCTAGGCTCTTAGTTACACTACATTGATGCCTACTCTGACGTGACGATAATAAGCAAACTACATACCAACATTTTGGAATATATAACTTCCAACTGCATAAATATTAAAGTCAAGTATGCATTATAATGTGTAACAATAAATTTTAATATTGAAAGTCATGTATGATTTATGCATAGTTGTATCATCCCTATATTCTTGTTTGCATTCTTTTTACTTCATTTTACATTTAAAAAATGTTATATTACTTGCTTTGTGATGTTTTTCCCTCTTGACTAAAAATTAGTGTATTCTATGCATGCGTGTAATATAATTCAATGTCATGTGTATAGATGTTTTAGTCTTTCACTTCATACATAATAAAGTGGTTGGCTCTCTAAAGACACCGGTTGTATAGTGTACAAAGTAGTGGGTATTCTACATGTTACAGTCATCTAATGCTCTTCTATTATTGGCTAGTAATTACTGTTTCACCCTCCACCTAAGCGTTTTAAATAAACACAATCTTTTTGTAAGAAAGCTTACTTCAAGGGGTAATGATAGCCTTCTTTACACTAGAATAATGTTGTTGTTTTTAATTACTAGTAGTTATTACGCCTAAGCGATGACATCATGCAAGGCCAAGAAACACATAGAGTGGATTTAGGTTTAAACTGACGTTAGTGATAAAATAGTTGTAGAGTTAACTCGACTGAAACAATAAGAAGAAAGATGAACAATTTGGTTTGGTATCTTAGCGATAGTTTCTTTCCTTGTTTTTGGGCTTGTTGGGTAGAGAACAAATAGATTCAACATTCACAAACACACAATGTAGATCAATATAGGATATTTTCCTTGTCCCGACTTCATTCAAAACTAAAAACCTAACAACAATTTACAGCGGCCGAGTACGTCATATTAAACGAATTATGAGACTCCCTACATTGTGAAAATATCCCTGCAGCATAGTTTTCACTGTAAAATGCTCCATCGTAAATGGCTGTCATGCCCAAAGCACACCACTTTTCCCTATACGCCTTCCATAATTGAGGATAATAGTTTCTTAGTACCTGTTTCAACAGTTCAATTTCACAGAATTTCAAAGGCACTGCATCTGGCGACTTTACTGGTATGTCCTCATATGTAATTGCATGAATGAATGTTTCTTTCTCCAGCTGCTTGAGCTATGATGTTTGTATAGACATGTCCTGAAAGCAACTTGTGTACACGTGACTTTTGTTGCTTTTTAAGATAGGTATCCTTCTTGATTATGTTATCTACTGTTGCCTTTGACACGTAGACGACTTTTTGCATTGATATTTGTGTTCACAGGTTCTCAACATTTACAATATGCCAAACTTTGCTTACCAAGGTTAGGGTAAGGTTTGTTGCAGGTATCTATCTGGATGGGCCTAGTGCTCCAAGTGCTAAGTGTAGCATATAATTAAAACATGTTTTCTGTCGAAATGTACATACATTGAAATTTAAATATTTCTCTCAACCTTATCAGAATTGTAATCAAACTGGAAATTGTAAAAGAAATATTACAAATGTACAATCATTGTATTCATTACGGTTACATTTCTCTTAAAAAACCAAAATTAAATTACTAGTATTGTATTAACTTGATGACAGATAGAGATCTCTATTATAGTCTCAAATGGAGGACTTTTTTCCAAGTGTAGCTGTGTTGGGCACAATAATGTATTTGTGGTAAACAAACAGTGCTTAATTAACAGAAAGATTATTAAATATGTCATAATACTTACCCTTCCGTAACTAGTAAATATATATATCTTTATTTAGGTATATTCAAGCAATTAAAAAAAAATCGTTCAGGTGATCTGCATGTAATTACGATTTCCTTGTAAGATGGATGTGGGAAAGTCGTACACTTGCCCTAAGCCTCTAACCTAGACAACATTTACATACTACAATGCTTGTTCCATTAAGCTCATACTTGCCTTGGCCCTGCTTTTTTCATGCCCCTGGAGTAATCCTGATTCAAAAGATTGTCTGTATCATTGGTTTGATTTGAAAATATTTAGCTGCCACAGGTATACTATGATGTACACAGGAGTGGATACAAATCTGTTGTCTCGTTAACTACTTAGCTTTCGGATACCAACAATTTCTAGTTGTAGAAAACGAATTATTCTTTTGAAATTGGTTTGTTTAATAAAAATGTAGAAGTTAAACATTTCTTTTACTAAGCTACTGGGATGAAAACAGTCAGCTTGATGATATGCCACTGTGTTGATTGAAAGCATTACGCTAAACTTTAACAACTTATTCGGACTTTGAATTCGCGACTCTCAAATATAACGCGCCATGTTATTAAAAATGTTAGGTAGAAAATCCAAGAAATGGTAGACCTCTGGTGTATGATCAAAGTTATCTGAAGGATAATTCTTTTAAAATCCGCAATAAGGTGTGTATGCTACTTAGTGTGCAGAATTGCAGGTGTCACTGTTCCTTTCGAAATTATAGACCACTTTAATATATCTTTACCAATTCCTATAAAAAATATTCAACCTTTCTGCTTAATTCTGTATTGTTGTTTCTTCATAAACAAGTCATGCAATAGAAAATAGTCTCCAAAAATTAATTTGAGCAGAGCTGATAACCTTAGGATTAGATAGTGTTCTATTTGATGTGTATATGAAACATAAAACGTAAAAAATAATAGCTGTTGTTAATGGAAACCAATAGCTTATTGTAAATGTCGAAAATGCGTTTACGAACCATTACCTATTTTAATTTGGCGCTTTGCATTAAACACCTAGTAGTCAGTTTTCAATTAACTTTGGTAAATGTTTGAATAGTTCGCTCAAAAGTTCTCTTTCTTCTCCATCTAGTGTTTGACAGCCTTTCGTGCTTGAAAAGACATTAAACAACTACCCGCTATCCAAATGTTTGTTTGTTTATATGACAGAAAAGTCACATTGGGCTATTTGCTGTGTTTATCGTGGGGAATCGAACCCTGGACTATAGCGTTGTAAGTTCATAAAATTACCGCTCTCCCACCAGGGGGACGGTGTCCAAATGTACTCAAAAAAAAAAATTAAGTAGGTATCAGAAGAAAATTCTACAAATAACAATGACAGTGACTCGATATGTTTAACATATCTTCCTCCAATTAGAACGAATGATTACAATGACAGTAACTACATATGTATAATATATCTTTATTCAATTAGAAAGAATGATGACAATAACAGTAACTCCATACGTTTAACACGTCTATCTCCAATTAGGCAGAATGACTACAATGACAGTAACTCCATACGTTTAACACGTCTTTCTCCAATTAGGCAGAATGACTACAATGACAGTAACTCCATACGTTTAACACGTCTTTCTCCAATTAGGCAGAATGACTACAATGACAGTAACTCCATACGTTTAACACGTCTTTCTCCAATTAGATGAATGACCGGTGACTAAAAATTTTAAATAAAATTTTGCCTGGAGCACTTGAAATAACTTGATTTTCTGTACGTCTTCAACAAAACCTAAAACGTTTACAATATATTTTATTAAAATATGTAACTAGATAGAACCAGCATTCTACAATTTAATCTACTTTTTATAAGCGATTATCAAACGTCAATAGGATCGATAGGATAAGTGTTTGTGTTTGTTTTTAGAGCAAAGGCACATTGGGCTATCTGCTGTGTCTACCGCAAGGAACCAAACCCCGGATTTTAGCGTTGCAAGTCCGTAGACTTACCGCTGTCCCACCAGAGGAGCACTAGAAAAAGAAAATGAAAAGAAAGTCAACAAGCCATTGCATCATCTATAAGATTAAAAAAATGTAAAATGACGACATATCATTAACATGGATTTTCGTTCAGATTTATTTTCTTTCAGAGAGTGGGGTCATGGTAAGGATTTAATATGGTGACAGTATATCTATACACATGGTTTGGCTGTATTTTCCATAAGTTTTTTACAACTATATCTAAAATGGTACAGTTTTAAGAGCACATAGTGTTTTCACAAAAAAAGTTAATATCTAGAAATTTAACCCTTAAATTTACAAAAAGTCTGTATCATCATCATTACATACCTTAACTCAACAGCAGTTTGTTTGCTTACTGTATTTCGCGCAAAACTACTCGAGAACTATCTGTTATAGCCATCCCTAATTTGAGGTGATAGACCAAAGGAAAGACAAGTAGTCAACACCACTCACCGACAGCTCTTGAGCTGCTGTTTATCAACGAATATTGGGAGTAATCGTAACATTATAATCCCCCACAGCTGAAAGGGCAAGCACGTTCGATAACGGAGTTCGATACTACACCTGCAGATTGCGAATCGAGCAACTTAACCATGAGACCATGCAGGCCCTCAATATCAGAAGCTAATACAAAATTCACGCTATTGGAATTACCAGTGTATCTTTTAATAAGCGAATTCAAACTCTCTGGAGAGAAGAATACGCGCTGTGAAACCAGTGCATCTCTTATTAGAGAAATTGACACTGCCTGAAGAAAAAAAGAGTATTTAAAATCCACATTTTAATTACGATTACCTTCTCAAGATTCCACAAAAAAGGACACGAAAGAAAACATTTGAAAAAAAAAGCGAATTTCTCTCCAAGTCCGATGATATTTTACATAAATATTTATATGAATATAATTATTGTCGACTGAGTAATATACAGACACATATACATATATCAATGGTTTAGGGAACATTAGACAACTACATCTCTATACATCCAATGGATCAAAATTTTAATTTAAAAAAAAACAGATCTATCCAAAACAGAAGTTATGTTCAAATATATCCACACTTTTTTATATAAGTGGTCTGAAATAACCACGTGACTATGCCTGCTCTAGTTGTTTATAGTCTGCTTGTTTGATTGAAACTTACGTAAGTGTTACCCATATGTTTAAGGACCCATCGAGATGTCTGGCATGCGCGCGCGATTCATATATTTTGAATTAATAAAATTAATACTTAAAAGTACAAGAGTGTAGTAAGTTCCATTGTTCCGAATGTTTTTCTTCTATCACATGTGTAATCAAGTTTATGGTTTGTTTAAAAATTTGAAAATACACATAAAGAACTATTTGCGCCTGGACGTTCCTAAATTTGAACTGATAGATTAGATGGAAGGCAGCTGGCCAACATCAACTATCGCCAAATCTTGGACAATATTTATGCGACCGAACAGCGGAATTTGAACGTTATTCATATAATGCACCCAAGGTTCGAAGTCCAGAGCACTTTCTTGCGCCAATGGGCCACGAACCAGGGATCCCTCGAATTCACAGTACGAGTAGATTAACCACTTAAAATATGTGCAATACGATATAAAACTTACCTTTTTTCGCAGTATCTTTAAAACAAAGGTATAATCAGAAATACACCCGAACTAGCACTGCATAGATATTTAATACCGAAGAAAACGTGATACGCCAAATTCAAGAAACCAATCAGAAACACACACACACACCAGATGGTCTTCCCTTTCGATTCACTCATGTGTATTTTTCTAATCTTGCGTTTTCCCTTATATAACTTTACAAATCAGTTCTTTTTCCGCCTCTATTCCCATACTCTCCACTTTACTGTACCTTATCTTTTTCAAACATGAAAAGACAAGGCCAACTACTTCCGGCGACAGGTGCGCCACATAAACACGTTTTCTCACGGTACAGGAAAAGTACGCGAAACATGTCCAACGTGTAGTGATCACTGAGCACGTAAGAACTCTAAATGAAGGAACAGGGAAATAATAACCCCCAGAATTGAGTCACGAATTACGTTTCACGTTACAGGAGCGGAAACAATGGCTACTAGTTAGAGCTCTACATCTGGTGTTTGCTGGAACAATTAAATCAGCAGAGAATTCAAATATTTCTATTTAAAGACAAAGAATAAGAAACTATATGTCGAATAAAAATACTGAGCACCAATCAAGGGCGCTGCCCCTTTTATAGTTTTATGTACAATATACCCGTATATAGTTGAGGATAGGAAACACCAACTTTCCGAAGTAAGGAAATAAACTCTTTTCGCTATAAATCGTGGAGTGGTTGGGAGCTAAGCCCAGTGGTGCCTTTTACGTGAGTTATCTATTGTTCAGCTAAATTGTCAGACGCTGTTTGAAACAACATATATATGCCAAAGTATATTCTCCAGCCAACTTAGTGAAGTGACCAGTTTATCTGACGACCGTACATCTTGACAACATTCCTGCAGCGTAGTTTCCATTGCAAAAGGCTCCGTCTTAAGGCTATAATGTCCAAAGCACACCATTTCCCCTTTAATTTTCCGTAATCTACCTGGTGTACGAGGAAGACGGTTTCCCAGATTTTATTTCAATAGTCAGAATGAACAAAAACCCATAGATTATGCAACCGCCGACTTGACATGTACGCCTTCGTGTGAGGTAGCACGAATACGCGTCTCATTCTCCAGTATCTTGAGATATCTATGTCATGGTAGTATTTTGTGTATGCGTGACTTGTGTCGCTTTTCCAGACGGAGATCCTTCTTGTTGATTATGATGCATACTGTTTTCTGGAGCACGTGGCTGGCTTTTGCCACTGTTACATACCCTTTCCAACAGGGATCAGTTTTCGGTAGCATCACACTATCTACGAAATGCCAAACATGTCAACATGTATTTATGATACATGCCGTTTCACAATGCCTATACACCAACTGTGGTTATCACTTGATTTGCTAGTTACATATTCAAAATCATTTTAATATAACGTTCTCAACTTTCTGTTGAAGCACAACAATCGTTTTCTATGTGTACATAAATTGTTTGTTTGTTTTGAATTTCGCGCAAAGCTACACTAGGGCTATCTGCGCTAGCCGTCCCTAATTTAGCAGTGTAAGACTAGAGGGAAGACAGCTAGTCATCACCACCCACCGCCAGCTCTTGGGCTACTCTTTTACCAACGACTAGTGGGATTGACCGTCACATTATACCGCCCCCACGGCTGAAAGGGCGAGCATGTTTGGTGGGATGGGGATGCGAACCCGCGACTCGCAGATTGCGAGTCGAGCGTCTTAACCACCTGGCCATGCCGGGCCATTGTGTACATAAATACAGTATATTAAAAAACAAAAAACAGTAGTTCAAACAACCAAGACTTATTTTACTATACAATATTACATTATCATTCTTGAGACAGTTTTTTAAAAAATACATCGTGTGTAAAATAATGCATTAAAATATGCAAGTATAATTAAACAACATATTAACGTATTAAAATAATTAAGAAGTATTCTAAATTGTTACACATATAGTGGTTTACATAACGTGCGCAATTTATTTCCATACTATTTTTTTCATTATCAATAATCTTCTGCCGGATCTGAATTATAATAATACTAGCTGGAGTACCCGTCCCCTGGATGGAAGGACGTGAAAAGTTGCTTCCCTTATATTTGGCCCTACATGGCTAGGTGGTTAGGGCACTTGACTCGCAATCTGAGGGTCTCGAGCTCGAATCCCTGTCACACCAAACATGCTCGCCCTTTCAGCCGTGGGGGCGTTATAATGTGACTATCAATCCCACTATTCGTTGACAAAAGTGTAGCCCAAGAGTTGGCGGTGAATGGTGATGACTAGCTGCCTTCCCTCTAGTCCTCGTGTAACTTTGCGCGCAATTAAAAACAAACGAAATCCTTATATGTAATTGTAAAAAACGCCCCAAAAAACTGCAAAACACAAAATGTGAAACTGCAAGTTTCCAAATATCTGCGCATTGATCCAAAAAACCTTTATCCAAATTTGGTGAAGATCCATTAAAAGGGGGCGAAATAGTGGTAAAAAATGCGAAAAAGCAAAAACGGCCATAAAAACCGCAAAATGCAAAACTGAAAATTGGTATGTATCTCTCCATGGACCCAATAAACCCCCATATCAAATGTGGTGAAGGTCCATCCACAGGGGGCGAAGTAGTGGTAGAAAACGCAAAAACGCCATAAACCCCTCAAAACGCAAAATGCAAACTGAAAATTTGTATGTACCCTGCATGGACCTAACGAACCTTCATACAAATTTTGGTGAAGACGCATCCACACCCTACGAAGTAGTTACATGGACAGACAACAGAGAGTACTATTATATTTATATAGATACACGCATGTGTGTGTTTTCTTATAGAAAAGTCAAATCGGGCTATCTGTTGTGTCTACCGAGGGGAATCGGACCCCTGATTTTAACACTGTAAATCCGAAGACTTACCGCTGTCTCACAGGGGGATAATATACATGTAAACGACTTATTCTAATCTGGACACAGGGGGACAGTATACATGTAAACGACTTATTTTAATCTGGATAATATTTTCAACATACGCACAGAAGTTAATAGAAAAACAACGTGAGATGGTAGCTGAAACGTATCAACTTAGGGCACATAGAGTCACAAGTCTCACATTTGAAATAATAAGAATGTCTGTATTTAGTCAAATGTTTTGTTTTACGTTATATAAAAAATTGGTGTGTTGGTACTGAATTATATGGGGAATAAGGTTAATCATAATTATAGTATTTTGGCACTTGTGTATAAAG
>NW_013668134.1:118664-134665 GCF_000517525.1 Limulus polyphemus
AAACTATTTTCAACATTGCTTCACTGTTATCCAACACGTTCAGATCAGGGGTTCGATTCCCCTCGGTGGACACAGCAGATAGTCTGATGTGGCTTTCCTATAAGAAGAATACAAACACACGTTATTCAACATAGATATATGAAATTTCTAACCATGACTCCTAAAAGTATAATCTATAAATAAGATATTTTTACTTTTACTGTGATGGGTCCTTAAATGTGAATAACAAAAAAACTAAACCCAATTTTTTCGCAATAATAACTTTGTTATTATTGCTACATCATCCTGTTGGGTATTTCTATATTTCAATCAGTGAATTATTTGTTGACACTATTTAAAAAATTTATACCAACAAATCTGAAAACATTGAATTTAAAATGCCATTATGAAAAATGGTTTGGTTTGTTTGAATTTCGCGCAAAACTATACGAGGGCTATCTGCGCTAGCCGTCCCTAATTTAGTAGTGAAATGCTACTCTTTTACCAAAGAATAATGGGATTGACCATCACATTATAACGATCCCATGGCTAAAAAGACGAGCATCTTCGGTGGGATGGCGATTCGAACCAGCATTCCACAGATTGCAAGTCAAGCGCCCTAGCCACTTGGCCATGCCGGTCCATTAAAAATTATAAAATATGTTTTTAAAGCAATTCGAACAATTTGATGTGTTTCATGAAATCGTTTTTTTCTTTTTTATAATAAATTGGTATTTTTGGAGCACGCAATTTTTTCTCAAAAAATAAAAATTATATACTTTTTTGGTTCTAAAGTACTGATGGTTTCCAGAAGATGGCCCTAGTTGTACATGTGTGATTAGAAGGTACAACCAGCCAATCTACTTTTCGCTAGTGTAGGGTTCCTGCTCTTAAGTAAATTGTTTGTTTGTTTTGAATTTCGTGCAAAGCTATACGAGGGCTATCTGCGCTAGCCGTTCCTATTTTAGCAGTGTAAGACATGGAAGGCAGATAGTCATCATCACCCACTGCCATCTCTTGGGCTACTCTTTTTACCAACGAATAGTGGGATTGACCGTCATATTGTAACGCCCCCACGGCTGAAAGAGCGAGCATATTTGGTGGAACGGGGATTCGAACCCGCGCTCCGCAGATTGCGAATCGAACTCCCTAACCACCTGATAATGCCGGGCCTCCCGCTCTTAAGTAAATTGAACATTATTTTCAATTCGCAACTTTAAGTGTGCCCAGAAATACATCTTTCTCTCTTCTGAAATAAGATGTATTTATTTTATATGTTATGTGATAGTGTTAAAATCTATATAGTAAATCTAAACGTGATGAATCCGATATATATCATATCTATTTTCAGAAATAAAATTTCGGATTTTCTTAAATATTATCCTAATACAAATTTGGTAATAGTGACTACTAGTCTAACAATCTCATTCAAAAAAACAGAGAAAAGTACAAACGTGTTAGATCAGTACTAATGAAATTTGTAATGAAAACGAGTTCTTAGAACGAGAATGATTTCAAAAAAGTATTTTGTTTCAGCCAATGATGTGTTGTTATATTACACGAAATATATTACTGAAAAAGTTTCTCACTTCTACTATTTACAATGAACATCAACATTAATATATTGTATGATATTTTAAGTTTTCAATATCTTCCTTGGCAAGACCAGCTTTGTTGATGCATATGAATTTTCAGGTATGTCTAGACAGATATATGTGTGTCTCGTCTCTATTTTAGTAACTTTCTTAAATGTTCATTTGTCTTGTCTTTCAAGTTTATCATAAAAGGTTAAACATAATACATAATTAGCTAATCTTTGATCTCGAGTCAGGCTTCGAGTGTACTTGTTCAAAATTTGTTACATTTGTGATTAAACACTGATTGTAACTGACAAACAAATAATAAAATTTGATGTGCTTTGTATAAATGTAAAATATAATATATCACATGTTATTGTAACATTGTTTCAACATCTAAGGCGTTTGTTAAATCTGAGATTTTACTTAGTTTTGTGAATAAATATTTCAGTGTGTGTGATAACGTTTATATTTAGAGTTTGTGATTTTATTCACTCTAGGAACAAAAATGTTATTCTAACATTTTGGCATGTAGGGATGGAAAAAAAAAAAAGATCAGAGACTAGAGAGCATTTGTGATGGGAGGAAAATCTCCATTACCCATTCATGGATTCCACCACTCATACACTGCATTCACAGGGCGGATGCATATATACGTTAGGTGGTGGAATGCAGGAATGGGTAATGCACACTTTTCTCCCGCTTGGCGCTTTAGGTATGAAAAGGCACATCCTAGGGAGTAGTGAAGTGTTTTGGTGTGCAGGCTGGTCGTAGGTACACTGTAGTTTATGAGTTACAGTTGATGGAGAAGAAGAAGAAAATCGATGGACTGTTTTCTAGACGTTAAGGAAAATTAGCCAAACTTTAGAGGCAGTTTTTTACTTGATTATTGAAGGGCTTTTCATTTCTATACCTTTGGTTGGGTTTTGCCAGCATCCTGGCGAACTCACTACCGTACACAATTGTAAGGGTCGCCATATTAGCCAGACCCATCCCTACATAGGGATCACTACTGTGCTCCTTGATACATTGATTATAACATATCTATATGGAGACTTGTAATAGATGGTTAAACACATTTGTTAGAAACATGAATAATCAGTTCATGGAGTCTAATTGAATAGAGAGTATATACAATAATTGTATGCCAACTGAAATGTACATGTCCTGTCAAATATTGAGAAATAGAATATCGTGAATACATATTTAGTACTTTGTATCAGTACATAAAGTGAAAGAACCAATAAACTACGTTTATTGACTTTTAAATTCAGTGACATACAAAAGCTGACCATCACTAGTAAAGTTAAAGTATGGTGAATATCAAATTTATAATTTGCTGTTCCTGAATTTATGTACAAAATATATGTAGTAGATTTTTACATTAGTAATGAATATACAATAATAAATATCGACTTATACTATGTATTGTAATTGACTTGTTCAACTTTTATTTTTATAAAATTTTCTCTTCTGCCGTGCTGAACTCTATAAGCCCCTCTCTTCTTAGTAAAGAGTCAACATACTGTTAGGTGCGATGAGTCAGCCTAAACATCCAAAAAGGTTAAAGTGTTCACACCATTTGGTGATTGTAAGTACTGACCTTCCTATCATTTGCATTGATTGTTAATGACCTCAGATAGAAGTAGAAAGAACACTTATAAGTAGTAATTTATCTACAGAAAATTTATCTATGAAAATATCTACAGAAAGCTAAGAGTATAATTTTGTAAAATAGTAATGATTAAATATAGTTATTTACATAGATCCTTTAAACTTTAGATGAACAAATCGACTTATAAAGCTAAACATGAAAATTATTATATATTATTTGGAACATTAAATACGCATCCTCTTCAGGATGAATAGATGTTATGCAATATATTAATTATAGAAATAAATTAGTGATAAGTGTTTTACTTATAAATTTCAAAAATTGCAAAAAGTATGTTATGCAAATTAGATATAAAATTGAAAACTATAAACATAAGTTGAGACAAGTTGAAATTTGTATGCAATCCTTGGGAAGTATAGTAACATTGTTCGCTTATAGAAACTCCGTCTACATTTGTAAAAAGTATGCAATATATAATGGAAAACTATAATGCTGATAAGATTAAAATAGCAGTTTTGATGTTTTACTTGTAAAGTAAAACTGTAATTGTAATAAAAAATTTTCAGAACTGATGATTGTAAACAAAATGTTATTTAAATTAGATAAATTACTAATTTTAAGACTTTTATTGTTACTATAAAGTTGATGACACAGTGTCATCCTCTAGTGCTTCGCTCGTGAACTATCTGCGCCATCATCATACCAAACATCCTCTGGTGCCACTTCATGGCCCAGCAACACGCTTTCTGTTGAGTAGCACTCTAGCTATGACGTCACACTTAGCAACTCACTCTCCGTTCGGTTGTCAAGTGTCATGGCGGCCTAGCAACGCATTCTCTGGTGACACTTTGTGGAACTATAACACCATTGTCTCTACTCCCCTCCCCATGATCAGTGCACGCGTCTAAACAGGCCTAATAACTACTTGTAACATTTCATTTCCGTTTTTTTATTAGTGGTGGATTATTTCACTGTTTAAAGGTATTATTTAATTATGTTCTTTGTTTAAATCATGTTCTCAAAGGTTTTCCTATTAATTATTTTATTTTCTTGTATATGTATTATCACAGTATATTTAAAGCTGTAATTAAAAGGTGTTGCTGAAATTCACTCTAAATCCCCTGTATATTCTGTGCATTCAGTAAATGTTGAAATATACTTGGCATAATAAAAATGGTGTTATTTAATCCTCCAAGAGTCTAAGTGATTTACGTACATCAAACGAAATAAAAAATACTTTTAATAGTCGAAGCAATAATGCATTTTAATTGATATGTGCATACACATATTTGGTCTCTGTAACTTAATGTTGTGTATACTGTAGGTAGAAAAATATATAAGTATTTTCAAGTAACTTTATAAATTGAATTTGCACACAACTGGTGAAGGTGACTCGAGACGAGGGGCTGATGATTGGGGAAGATTCCTGTCTATTTTTATGTTTCAAAACAAAGTAAAGTAAACCAGGTACCTCTAAACCAATAATCTTAAAGCATCGAGTGAATTCTGTTTAAACAATATTTGATTAGCAGGCATCGTACAGTACGCTTGTCAGTACTTTACAACTTAACCATCGACGGTCCAAATGCAGCATCGTCTCCAGAGAGGCATCTAATGTGACTTTCTTTTTGAATTTTACATTTTCGAAACTTCAGAAAGTCACCGGACGAAAGTGTGTTGTGTGTCTTTGACTAACTGTCTAATGGAAAGACCCCCTTTTTGGAAAATTCCACAGGAATTCTTGGAACAAGAGAAACAGGCTAAATGTCAGGTATAATAACAAATACATCCTAATGTTTAGCTTATGTTCATGTTTAATGTTATATATTTTATTTTTATTCTTGTCAGTAAAATCTGTATTATACAACTTATTGTTTTTATCTCATATTTGTACACTCGTCTTTATATACTTAGGACGAAAACATGTTTCAGCCTTTCCCATCTTACAACTAGATTTAGTAATGTAGTTTTGTTAACCATGGCAATTTTTAATATTGTGTTATATGAAACATGTTAGATGCATAAAATAATACAACATATTTTTTATGTCATAGAGATGTTGTGTTTTTATATAGGAAGACTTCAGACCTCTGCTTTAGCTTACCCAAACATGGAATTATTTTAATGTCTAACAAAACAAAAGAAGCAGTAGATGTACTAACGTTCAATGTCTTATGGTGCGTTGTTTTCCCCTAAACACGTCGTTATGATAACTATTTGTTGTTATAACGCAGTCAGAGTATGTATATATATATATATATATATATTATCAAAGTATGGAATTATTTTCATATCCAAATAACAAAAACAGTATCTTACAGAGTATTTTGTTTTTGCTGTTCTAAGACTCTTAAGCGAAGGATATGCCGTAGAAAGCGCTGGAATCTGAAGAGAAGATTATTATCCTGATAAATAAGATTGTATAATGTATATAACCAGGTCAAAACTGTCTATAAATAGGTGTATTATAAGTTGTAGTGTTTATTTGTTTATTAGAAATTTGGCTATTAAACAATGTTGTAACAAGATTATAATATTCTAGTACTTTCAGTAAGACTGATTTCACTCAGAGCGAGTGACAAGAGAGGTCCACTTGATAACGGGAGATTCAATAAGATATTTTCTGCAAAGTAAATAAATAAAGATTGAACACAATTGTGTAATTAAAGTGAACAATATCTATTTAAGACAGTGAATATGTATACTTAACATATCACAACGAACATTTGCTTTACTAGCATCTTTTCCACGAGAAGACAATAAGTGCTAATTTAGGTGAATGTTATCATACAATGGGATTCTAAGGTGAAAATGATTTGTTGACATTCTTGACCAATGGTTCTGTATTAATATAGGGGGATAGAAAGTACGTATATTTATATATCACACGTTTATTGTGGTCTGGGGTCATTTACTTAAGTTTACAGCTGCCATATGTCGTTTACATTAACACAGTGAAATAGTTTAATGATTGTACTTGTAGTATCGCATTTTGATTTGTGCATAAATTATTATACTGCAATATCACTACAGGCTAGTTCACTATTTGAACCTATGGCCATTAATGAGGCAGGTGACCAACAGAGCAGATATTAATTTTGATAAACACAAACCAAGTACCAAAGTTGTTGAGTTGAGTTAAATACTAGGTGTCAATTCTAAAGTTTGCACTGACTGGCTGCTTCGAAAATTCCCCATCATCTGCTTATCCTAGCTTCACCATATGGTACTTTGTTATCCACTAATTTTATTCCTTCTGAATGTTGATGAAAGCCTTCCATGGTTGTTGCTTTCACATTGCCAGTGTAGGGAAAGTCGATATACTGTCAGTAGAGTTGTGCTGGATTTGATAAAGGAGCTTCTCTTGTGAGTTTGACAGCTTTTTAATTTAGCTTTATTCCTTCATGGCTTGGCACATACATCCAAGTGATGGTCTTATAGCGCAGTTGCTTTACTTTCTGCCACCCATATGGGGGACTAACCATTTTGATTTTTATGCAGTACTGCTTGCAAATAAGTTACAGATATGATGATGGTGGCACTGTTTATTCGTAGTTCATTGCTTTCAACAACCCAGGGGAGACCTTGCTTTATGATTTCTAGATTTATCTTTGCGCTGCTTGTGGGAAGGATGAATGCTCCACCAGCCTTATGCAGAATGTTGTTGCACCACAAGGTGATGAATGCCCAACCAGTTCTCTCACTGTTTGTGGTTTAGGAACCATCTGTGGCTATGATGCCTGTCCATCATGACCTTTAAATAATTGCTTAAAGGTTTTTTGTGTGCTTCACCCTCTGACCAAATTTTACACTTGCTGTATAGGTTCATTTCCACACATCCCAATGGTGTCACATGTTTATTCCATATGAGGACATCTGAGACCTGGTGATGATCGATTATCTCCATGATGGCTGTATAGAGACCGACTACTCATGGCTGTTTCCAGGGGTGCCTTTTAGCCAATCTAAGGAGTCCTGATTTCAAATAAGCCAATATAAATGTAATTCTGACAAAACATGATTTATTCGTCTTTGTCATTACTTCTCTTTTCGTCTAATTCAAAAACTTCATCAGCTAACTATAGAGGACTACATCATCATCAACATTATTTTCCCACATGAATGTTTCTGTTTCTTTATTCTGGGAAGAAAAGTCATGCAATGGCAGTTCATCCACTAAGTTTTGAAAATGTATAGACTAACCAAGTTTCACTGGTAACCCACCAGACATTGCCAATGACCATGGCAAAGGACCAAAAGGGAAGAAAAGAATCTTTTGAAAATCAAAGTTATTTTATTCTGACAACATCAAAAGCTGGTCAGGTTTATGTTTCTTTTTACTCTGATGTGAGCAATCATCTGTTACAAGGATTTCAACCTAGATGATTTTTGCAGACTACTAAGTTAATTTAGGGACTGCCTTCTCAAAGGGTCATGTAAAGCTACCATTTTGTCTGCAAGCCTTTTCTGAAAAAAATCCATAAATAACTTTTTCTGACAGATCATTAGCGATGGAAACAGGTGCTTTTATGCTAGATGATAGATAAATCTCATTCTTTTCAATATCGAATGAGTTTATGAAATTTGCAAACGATTGTCACACTTTGTGGACATTTGCGGGGTTTTCTTTGGTCTCAGATCTTTGTGAGATGTCTCATTAGATTCCACCATTCCCACTAGTTTAAGGGAAGCTGTTACGTGGCTGGGTCTTGTGTGTCTTGTTATACATCTTTGATAGCATGGAAGACAAATTTTGCTAAAGGAGATAATTCATCGCTTGACTTGGCATGTTATTTTACTCTTTATTAAATAGTAATGCCAACTGCATTTCTTGAAGCTGGAACTGAATCCCTAAAAACACGAAACCCCTTATTTCGTAACAATGATTGTGTTCTAGATGAAATGTGGACAAATTAAGCAAAAAAGACTCTTTGTAAACTATTTTGAATAAACAGCCTTTGTTAAGACCTTCAATTATCAGCCCTTCATAATTCTTCTTCAAATCCACAATTAAAGACCTGAGTTGGTATGCTTTTCAAATGAATGAAACAAAAGTATTTCAAGGGCTTCTGGTATCAACTTATGCGCATATATTAATCATATTAAATTTTACATTACGTATGACACACATTCTCTCTTGCTACGATTTACCTTTTCGAAATTTCTTGGTTTGCTCCAAACTATATGGTTTATGGTTAGACATTTTTTTTAAAGCGAGTGTTGGTTAGACTCATCGAATACAAAGCTCGGGATTCAATGAACGTTGGGGAACATTTCTCATCTCTTAATCTTTAATTTTATAAAATCCTATGTTGGCAAATTTCATGAAAGTTTTTAATAAGTGTATATATACAGATGAAAAGAAATGTAAATCAATAGCTAACTAATAATTACATGTATAAATATAAATCCATCTTGTAATTGTTTATAGAATCTTCAATTTAGCATTATGACCTGGAAATAATAATTAACAATGTTTTATGCTGAAGTAATTTTGAATTTTTAAATTTGTAAAGAATTTTACATGAATGATTTATAATGTGAACTCACACAAATGGTACTATTCACCATAGAAATCAGCTTTAGAAGAAATTTATTTAAAAATAATCAGCATTTTTTATATATTTACATTTGGGGTAGGGGTAGGTTTTTGCTATTTTACATATGCCGGAAACGACAAATTAACGTACGTAAGCTTAAGAACATTCTATAAGAAACTTATCTTTATGATGAAACCAATTTTGAATTCATATGACATGTTATAAACTTATTTTATGTGTAATTAATGTTTTGGAAATAAATCTTAACAATTTCAGTATTCCAAAAATACGTTAAAATACAATACGTAATGTTAGAAAAATACACTACAAAATCTTAAAACTGAAGTAAAAAATGACAAACAAGTAAATTTTTTCCTTTTATATCATAAACGTTTAGAAAAAGTGGTGCTATAAAATCCCCTTAGGGAAGGCAGTTTTTTATTACTTGTGCTATAAAATCCCCCAAGAGAAGGCAGCTTTCGCTTTCTGGCCCATTTTATTACCTGCAATGTTTGGAAAACAAAGACTTAAAATATTGAATTGAGAAAACTAATGGAAATTCCATGTTGCAGCTAAAGTTATGAATTGTAAAGAAAATTATATTTCCAATCAGTCCACACAAAATACAGATCTTTCATGAATAATGAATGTTGTCATTTTATACAGGTTATCCACAAACCACCCATTTCCCACACGACATTACCAACTAACTTGCTCAATCATTTGGTTATTCAAAATATTGAAACATAACATGTGATTTCTTTTATATACTTATGAGAAATGGCGGGACAATGACATTTTTAGAATTAGGAGGAACATCGAAGACCTTTTTTGTCTGCTTGACTTAAGAAATCTCATTAATTCTATTGAATATTTTTGACAAGAAACAAATTTGCTGGAGTTACTTAAAAACTTTTACCATCGATTTCATTTGGTTTTTGTTTTGTACTCAGCTAATTCCTGTTTATTTGTATCGTTTTTTTTAAAGATCTCTAACGAATAGTACAATGAAAATGAAACAAAAAAAAAAAAACCGGACTAATATTAATACAACATTTCTTGTCACTCTCGTTTCTTTCGTGAAATTATACTAAATAAGTTATTACTTGTCAATCGGATGTTGTAGACAATTCAGGATAATATTCTCGTCTTAATGGATATTGTGTATTGTGCTGGTGTTTAACCTTGAAACGCTTAACAGACATTAGTTAAATTTATCAAACTGGCAATCAACTGTGCTTAGTAATCATTCTTCTACTCCACATGCCAAAGCAGTCACTATCATTGTTTCAATAGCCACATTCCAGCGATGAGACTATTTTAAGATTAACACTGAGCGTAAAAACCGCACGCTACAGCAATACACGAACGTGTGCAAACATTTTACTGTGACGTCAACGACAAGCAAGACATTATATGACATAGCAGTTGGTCCATAAGGATGTTGATCAGCAGGTTAAACGCATCCATTTTTTTTCTTTTTAATCCCATCTCTTTACTGCTGTCAAGTGTAAAAAACAAAATGGCTAAAACAAACAATATCTATAAAAAAATTATCCTGGTGTGATTGCATTATAAGCATACGGATGACGAACCAAAAGACGTCTGAATTCTGATGCTGTCTTTATTTGCGCTTTTTGGCTGATGCTCACTGGTAAATCTGCAGGTTTATGACGCTAAAAATTGCGTTTCGATACCCATGATGTGCAGAGCACAGAAAGCCCATATATAGCTTTGAGCTTATCTCGAAAGAAAGAGGATAAATAGAAAAATAATTATAAAATATATGCCATATCTGTTTTTTTATACAACTCTACATCAAAAATTATATAAACAAGGCTTGTGTTTGCATAGTTCCCCAGTAAGTAAGCTAATCATTAAACCTCTAGCTATCGGACGAGCCCTTAATGGATTTCACTAAGACTATTCTAAACATTCGTGGAGAACCTCCTTTAGAAAAACAATTAAATATATCAAAGAGAATTAAACTTAACAGTACCAATTATATAAAAAATTAATAGTGATTATTTTCTTAGTTAAAGTAAGCTGTTTTTTGTTATTTTTAAGAAACATTTGCTCGGAAATTAAAATATGATATGAAAAACATTAGTACTTTAAGATTCACAAACTTGTGTGTTATGAGTTAATTTTCGAAGTTTGACCAATTTCCAGTCCATTACTAGGCAAAAGCTTGCAATAAACGGTTTCGTCTTATGTTATTTTGTTTTTATATACTTGGAAATTAATAAGAATTATATTGGTGCATTTTTCAGATGTAACCCTCACTATCCTTTCCGAGTAATTTCCGTTTCATTCAAATAACAATTATTTCCACACGAATGAAAACATTGAAAGGCATATTAAAGCTTGAAATATAGTGTATAAGTAATTTGAAAATTATTCGATCACATGGCTCGAATCTTTTTTTGAATGCATATTTTGGAATGGAGCTCAAGGTCGTTTGAGGTTCAAGTTTTCAACAGAAGAAGGAGCTAAGTGAAGACATCTTATCCCGAGTAGCAGGGCTATTTTTATTCATATCGAATCTAATGTTTGGAGCATGATCTTAATGGTTTTGTACGTGTGTTTGCTCCCTTAGGAGTCACCTTCTAAAGAGCGACAAGTTTGGGAGTATTATTGACAGAGACGCTCGATGTTTCTTGTATAGGTTTTAAAAAGATTACTAACAAACGATTTTATTTGCAGTACACCACAGTAATGTATAACACATCATGAGCCAAGGAATAATGAACATAACTCTAACTCGGGATGGCCCATTTATGCCTTGGGGATTTCGTCTCCAAGGGGGATATGACATGGGCCAACCCCTGATCATCCAAAGGGTAGGAAGTGCTAGTTGATTTTGTAGATTTCTCCTTCTATTTGGTTATATAATATTTATTTGCTAAACTTCGTATTTGTTTGATTTCATTTTGCTTCATATATAAACAATCCCAAGTGTCTCTTGGCATAAATCTAAATTTTTTAATCTCAAAGTAAAAGTGAGTTGAAAACATCCAAGCTGAGAGGATGGAAGTTTATGTTTCTTAAAGCAGAATAGTTTCTGAATTGAATGATCGCACAAGTTTTCTATATACATATATATATGTATGTGTGTTTAAAATTATGAGTATAACTTACAAAATCAAGTACATATGCTAACCGTTTTCATGCGATTCTTTTGATAAAGTATAAATTATAATTTTTCACTATCGGAGTATTTTGATTAATTATGTAATTATGGTCAATAATTACGGACATATCCCTACTATCTGTACGTCCAAGACTTTTTTTACAATAATATCTTACAGAGCACCGAAGAACAAAAACAATATTTATGTGATTAGAAAAATAAAGTAAAATATATAGAATCTTGTTACCTGAGCTATGTATTATTTCTAAGAACCCATGAGCGAAAGAAAAGGATAATATGTTATAATATGTAAACAACACTACATCTGCCATTTCCCAGTGCCAACGAGGCTTTTAGACTGATACCAGTGCTCATCAGGCCGATTGGAATACAACAGACATAGTAGTGGTCTAGGCGCTATATATATATAATCAATTTTCATGAACAACAACTGTTACAGTGTGAACCAAATTAAGCAAGTGAATTTTAATTATTATCATTTTTGATATAAATAATTTAAAAATTAGATTTTTAGGTTCAGAATGAACATCACATTATTTATTTTATTTTAAATTTTAACTCTTCGTTTACTGTTTCTCAAAATTGTTAGGTCTTATTCAGACTTGTGTCAGTAAAAATCTAGGTATATGTAAAATAAAGTAATCCATCTAATTTTAACACTTTTTTACGAACTACATTTGGTACTTATTTCTTCTTTAAGCCATTACCATAATCCATAACCAACATAATTTTAGGTAAAGAAATAAAAACTTTGGCTTCATATTCTTTGTGAAAGAATAAGTTAGAAGATGGGTGGGCTTGGTGTTTGAATGCCTTAATGCTTTAACACCTACTATTTTCCCGTAATTATCACAGAAAGCAGTAGCTTTTACTAGGACATTAACTTTATTCACAAACTGTATATAAGTTCAAATGGTCATCATCTGAGTAAACTGGCATTATATAATAAAATTTATTATTGCTTTCAATGATGGACATTAACTTTCGAATTACTCGTCAATGAGAAATATACTTTAATACCAAATATGGAGTGGGTAAATGTAAGGTGTGCTTAGGTCTAAGGATGTAACCCTGTGATAACTTCAGCCACACTAATTTCCCTTTCAGTATATCGGGTATGTTCTGCAGAATAACGGAGGTTTTAGCAGAAAAAGTTATGCAGAGTTAAACTAAATTCTTCTGCTTTTGACTAAATTTCGTAAAGAAAGACATTAGAAAAAATATATAACAGAGTGAAACAATCCTTCTTGAATACAAAACATAGTAAAAATAACGTATACACAAAGGACAACACCTTTACTATAGTATAAAATTTGTAAAGAACCCGTTGAAAATCTTTGAAATTCTTTTGTAAAAATATGTTACAGACTAAAAAACATAACATTATATACCCAGCTTTACAATGCTAGTTTTCTCAGGGCGAGTCCACTACCTACGTTACTGTTTGACATTAGAATCGGAAAATAAGGAGTATATAATCTCAAGGTATAGTGGAAAATATTGTTTTCTACTTTTACATAGAATATTCTGCTTTGCGAAAATATTTCCACCAGCGAGCACATGTGACATCATAGGTGAATTATCCAGAACAACAAGTAACGAGGGCGAAAGGAACTTAGCTACTTCCTTGACCAATGTTCTACATTGAACTACATGCAATTATATACAGGAAAGTTTTAAAGATAATTCAGATGAGTTTGAGAGTTAAATAAAGAGGTTATAAATCACCTAGTATGCTCTAAGATTGTGTAAGACCATTGAAGTTATTAGTTTGAGAAAGTTCCTTGTGATACAACATAAAAAAGCCGAACTGAACACCAATTTAAAATTACTTCACTGGATCACGGTTTGGGCAGTAGACCTTTGTCTGGCCTGAAGCTGTATTACAATAGGCTTTTCAAAAAAATTAAAAATCGACACAATGGAAGTGCTGTCAAACATATAAGAGATATGATGGAATCGTGACACTATTGAATTGACATTTATATGGCTAAGTAAAATATAACAGATTGACTTCAAGAAACATGCATTGAATCTTATTATACTATAATTTGTTCCAAATCTTCTCTTTCGATGAATTTGTAAACAATACTTTTTCTGGAAACACGTTTTAGACCTTTATCAAGAACAAATAGGTCATAAAGTATAATGACAACAAATTAAAATTTTGGTCATGGTAACGTTCGGTTGAAGTATGATATTAGATAATTTTCTTATCAGTTTCTAGTTTTATAAGTTGTGTTGCTTTAACAAGACTTATGAATGCATGGTTTAACTCATGAACTTACTGGGAAGTGACAGAAGCAGTGTTCTTCTAAAGCTTCTGCTATTATATTTTACTAATATCGTTTTATTGTATTATGGTTTTAGTAGATGCATGATTTTTGTTGTATTATCTTTTTATTTAATACGTGAACTTATCAGTTTCATTTACTCTTTATTGAACTTCTTCACAGTGCATGTTTAATGTATTTAGTCACACCAGTATCACTTCAACAATTGGAGCTTATCACTTATTGAAGATCACACTTATGGGCGAGTGTCTATCAGCATTTAAACGTTAATTATGAAAAACCCACCATATCACAGTTTACGTCCAGATGAAGAGCTATTGCCCGAAACGTCGCCTAATACACCATTTTTAATTTGTGGAGTAAATTTACATTTATCTTCTTAAGTTCAACCTTAAGGATTTTAAAAGAACTTAGCATCTACATAGGTATTAACACAATTGCCTCCCAGTGACTCAGCGGCAAGTCTGCAAGCTTACAACACTACAAATCTGGTTTTGATATCCGTGGTGGGCACAGCACAGATAGTCCATTACTTGAGAAAAAAGTAATTTAGTTATTTCAGCACAATACAATGTTTCTCTCTTTCACACTAGAAAATATCTGATTTTTATATTTAAACACCAGGAGAACAATAGTCCAAGAAGAAGAAGATGAAAACATTTCAACAGTTTTACAAGAAATACCAACAAACTTTGGGGAACATAGCGAAAAGTATGCATGTTGTTACTAAGGTTGATAGAACTTAATTTATGTATGCCACTGTATTATCGCTATTGAGGTAAAAATCATAAGTTATTTTGTGGATTAGCTTCTCATAAACTGAAAGCTCCCTTCTTTTTTGCATATCCACCATTTGGTGCTACCGGTTTTAATGCTTATTTCTTAAAGGGGTTTTCAACTATACGTTTCCCTCTAGTGGCACAACGGTATGTCCGCTGACGTGCAACGCTAGAAACCGGGTTTTGATACCTGTGATGGGCAGAGCACAGAGAGCCCATTGTGTAGCTTTACAAACAAACAAGCAAACGTTTCACGATAGATTGATCTTAACTGAAAATTTCAACCTGAACTACATCTTGTGTTCGCGTGGATTAAACAATCACGTCCAAGTCTCCTAGAGTTCAAGTATAGCCGTCCTAATTTTGAACTACTGATTTTGAAGAAGGTCAACCGATCAGCAATACTTATAACACACCCAAAACTGAATCTGTGGAGCGCGTCAGTGACACGTCTCGCGCCTTGGACCCTTTGAATTTTAGTCCGGCACGCAAATCACTAGATCACGTCTGACCCTGAAATTAATTCAGGAATTGCTGTAATAATAGCTTTACGATACAAAGGGATTCTGAGATAGAAATTTCGCAACGAGCGATACCTTGTAACAACTAATTTATAGCATTCAGTTCTAATGAGAAAGATAATTTCTGAAAATTAATTTGATTTTATTCCTTTATGTTTCTATCTCCATTAGTGAATTACAGAAACATGTAGCTGTGGTTCATTAATAATTTTTGAAATTTAAGTTCAACTTGTAGCATAAAATATCCGGTAATAAAGTTATCTTATGTTATTACATTCTATGATTTGATGCTAAACAGGTTAGAAAGGGTTTTTATTCATACAGACAGGAAACGACAACCAGACTCCACGAGATTATTTTTGGGAACACTTAGACTTCCGGTTCTTTGCTGTAGCTGTTTTCAACTTCAGACAGATGGCCAAATAGCGTTTGTGTAATATGAACTGCTGAGCGTTTGGCTTCGAGTTATTTATTAAGACCTAAAGAATTTCATAAGGTAAAGGTTTCCAAGAAGATAATGTCATGTTCCTGTTGCTTGTCTT